>NC_061514.1:139990296-140112413 GCF_022539505.1 Lolium rigidum
GCTTGTCCTTTGTGCTAAAAAGGATTGGACCACTCGCTGCAATTATTACTCTCGCATTTTACTTACTTGTACTTTATTCATCTGCTATATCAAAACCCCCTGAACACTTGTCTGTGAGCATTTACAGTGAATCCTTCGTCGAAACTGCTTGTCAACACCTTCTGCTCCTCGTTGGGTTCGACACTCTTATTTATCGAAAATACTACGATACACCCCCTATACTTGTGGGTCATCATCCTGCTCGCCGATGTCTCCTCCTCTGGTACCGGTGATGTGACAGTTTGGGGGAGGTCGCGAGTGAGAGGAAGGAGAGGGAGGGGTGACCCTAATTATGGCGCGTTTTCCCGAAGGGACGCGACGTTTCCGCCTTCCTTCTCCACGCGTGCAGCCTTCTGGCCGTAACGGGCCTGGCCCTGGAGAAACTGCCATTACGGGCGTTCCTCGAGGGCCTGTCCCGGGGGTTCTTTAAAACCCGGTTCATGCAAGAACGCAGTGGCCTGCAGGCATCCAAACGAACCGAAATTTGTTGGATATGCGAGCCAAGGTCCATCTAGCCTACCAAACACGCCCATAGTGTCTGACCCATCCGTCGAGACACAAACGTGGCCCACATATGCGATACGTTTGCGTCTGCGCGGACAACGCGGTCGTACGCACGCTTCTCGCACAGGCCCGCCTGGCAGCGACACATATGCTTCATCTTTAAGGCGGCATAACTTACGAGCGGCGTGCTGCAGCTTTTTTAGGACCGCATTAATGACGCGCCTCGCTTTCCGCGCGCGTGCGCTGGTAGGCGGCGTCGCAGTGGCAGGACATTGAAGCCGAGATGGCGTCCAAGCTATTTAAAGGTCCGCTGGCTTCGACCATTTTCTCGACCACGTCATTGCCAGACTTCGCCGTATCCACCTGACCGATGCCATGGAGAAGAAATCTTGGCTGTTCCGCAAAACCAAGAACAACCACAAGGCTAGCGGCTCACGATCCATCAAGAAGTCACGGGTCGAGCGGTATTTCCGCATCGAGTTCACGCGCCACCTTTGAAAACATGCCGATGCCATGGTCGGATGCTAGCCTGCCTGGAGGAGGCTGGTACCTCAACTCTAGGTGCGTGCCGGTCCCTCCAGTGCCACATGAGGGCCGAGAACGCCGTGACAAGGTGCGCCGTCGTCGAGCCATCTTGCCGGCAGATCTCCGAGAAGATCCGGTGTACACGCTCAACTCCTACAATTGGATCTTGTTCGGGGAGTTCGACGCGTGCCGCCGAGCGGGATACCTCGGCGACCTCTACCACTTCGACCGCGAGATCGCCGCGGAAGAAGACGCGAACGACAATGACGACGACGGCGACGAGGACTCCGCCGCCGCCGAGGCCGAGTGGGAGACCTCGTCGGACGACCATGTCCAAGGCGGAGACAATGACCACAACGACAACGGGTCGACGTGGGATCCAGAGACCCAGCCGCCGGACATTAGCGAGGAGGAGACCATTATCAAGGCACTAGCCAATAGCGAGCTCGACGAGCTCAGCGAGCTCGGGCTATGTGGGATGGGCTCGCCATCCAGCTTCGCGAGTCGGCGGTCGCGCATGGGAGGCCGGCGACTCCTCCGGCCACGACGACCCATTCCAATGACCGCGCGCCAACTCCTGCTCCTTCAACGGTCTAGGATCTGTGGCCACCTTAACCACAGCCCCCTGCGCCACCGACGGCCTGGCCGCACTTGTTGCAGGCTCCCATTCCTCCTCCACCGCCGGTGTACCAGCCTCCATGGCGGACGTCGTAGTTCATCGACCTCGTCAGCGACGACGAGGAGTAGCCCATAGCTAGGTTTAAGCAGGCCTTGCTGGCAATTTTTAAGTTTTTTATTTATTTTTATTAATGTAAATTATGGGTTTATCAATGGAAAAAATCATGCTTCGGCCCGCTGGACACCCCTAGACGCAAACGGACACGCGCTCGATTTCGACCACTCGACCCGACGGAAACGGACGTTTCATGTTCGTTTTTGTGTCCGAAATGCGTCGCCCGCTGGAGGTACCTTTATGGATCAGGGTCTGTTGTAGTATTTGCACATACGTGAAGCATAAGGGCGGACCAAGCTCAAAAACAAAGTGGGGGCGCTAACCTAGTAAAATTATAATCTTGCACCACATGGAAAAAAAATTGACCAATCAAAGCGGAGAGGAGATCGCTGGCAGAAAAGTGGGGTGGCGCTCTGGGTGGTCCGCCGGCGCAGGGAGACGAGCGTGCAGAGGCGGATCCAAGAAACTAATGAGTGGAGGCAGATGAATTCAGTGAAGTATTTTTTGTCTAAATTTTGCAGAATTTAAATTATTTATCTCAAATATGAACAAATTATATTGAGATCTAGATTTTTGAATGGGGGCCAATGCCTCTGCTCAGCTCTACTTGGGTTCACCCCTGCGAGGGTGGGTCGAGGATGCGCTTGAGGTCGATCCGTTTTTCCTATGCGAGTGTGTGTCCAACGAGCGCAACTCGCTGTTAAGAATTTGGGACGAACCCTGAATTTTTAATTGTATACTTGTGGACGGCTTGGAAAGAGAAGGATCGAGCTAGGAAAGGCCGCTTGGATGAGGCCCTTGGCGGTGAGGCTTGCATATTGGGGTTGGGTCGCCATCGAACACAGCCTTCGTTAGGGCCTTTGGTTTTGAGCCGTGTAGGATTTTCCGCTTACGGTGGTGAGTGTCTAGTGACACGTGAGTTCAATTAACATTGGTTACCCGGTTGTGTTATATCTAGACATGGTAAAATTATCCCGATTTTATTAGTACACTAGAAATTGTTAGCTAAATATGGTAATACTATTTTTACTATTTATAAACCATTCTTAAAATATAGTTTGTTTCATTTGTTGCTATATTAATCATGATGTGATTTCAATTTGTATGTTTCAACTAAAAATTTAATATACAAATGTGTGCTAGGTAGAAGAACTTCTCCTTCGAACTTTTAACATTGCAAATATACTTATACTAGAATTTAACCCTATTTGATCTTTTTTTTCACATTATTTGTTTTAGCCATTCCAACACGGTTTCTATTAAAAAACTTTCACACTAAATATAAGAGACGTAAAAGAAAAAGCGGTGTTCTTCCATAAATATAGATTATGTCAGCCGACAGATGTATTTTACATGTTTATGTGTTTCATTTTTATTTAGTATTCTAAATATCATGTGAATGCTCTAGATGACTCGAATTCACTAATTCCCGTGGATTTTTTTTTGATGTGAACATGCCTACATAGGTCACGGCCAAAAAATTATACGTGGACTTATTTTTTTGAAAATTGTGGTTGTGACTATAAACTATATTATTGAGGATAAATATTAAACATCATTTCACATCGTTCTAGTTGTATGTGTTACACACGAAACGCGTCACATGAAACACATTCTTATGTACCCGCAAAGCCGAGGGAGCTATATACTCCGCAACTCATACGTTAGGAGGCTTGGCTAATAGTGTGATACACAAAACAGATAGACGA
The DNA here is from genome assembly GCF_022539505.1 of Lolium rigidum. Classification (NCBI taxonomy): domain Eukaryota; kingdom Viridiplantae; phylum Streptophyta; class Magnoliopsida; order Poales; family Poaceae; genus Lolium; species Lolium rigidum. The sequence continues at coordinate 139,993,807 of NC_061514.1, forward strand.
TGCCTTTGTAGCCCGAAGCCCCAATTTCTCGAGAGGGACCTATCAAGGATTTCGTCAACTGTGGACTGAACTTAGTCAGCGTGTGACTTGGTTGTTGATTTGATGGACGAAACATGTGCGGAGTTACTAAGGAAACGGAAGCATGGACAAGGATTTGAGGAATAAAAAGTAGATGCATTGATGTTTCATGATTGTTTGCATAGTTTTAATCGGCCTTCACCTCTTACAGATAATGATGCGGATGGACTTCTCGTACATGTTTTGGAATTTCTAAATGTTACAAAGTTGGCATCTAAGCCAACTTACAACTATAAACTAGGTAAATCATCACGTGTTTGGTGCTAAATATAGATTTCAAGCGCCCACATGTACGTGGCCGAATTTCTGATGAAGTCATCTGTTCTCTACTTATGTGGCCGTTCCCTTGCTTACGGGTTTCAGATTATTATTATCAAGTTACGTAGCCTGCTATTGTGTTCAGGCAAATATAAGTTTCTTTAAGAAAACTAGTTTAGCTTTCTAAAAAGGCTTATTATAGTTTGAAACAGAGTTTGTACTAATATAGTTGAGGTGACTGAATGACCTGAAAGCTTTTGTATTTCCTCTGAACATTTTGGCTGCAGCAGCTCATCGTCAACCTCCACCGACTCCGCAAGAGTATCAACAGTGGTCGTTTAGGATCATCCACTGTCCACTCCACTGCACTCTGATTTCAGTGGGATGGCGCATTGGCATCTCCAGTTCGATCGGGCAGCACATTCAAAAGCCAAGATGTGGTATAAAGGCCAATAATTCAAAGCGGGTGCATGCATGCATCACATCAGCTCACCAAGCACCATACGCCTCCGTGCTTCGGTTCCTGATTCCTCCGGCGCTAAGTCATTCCGGAATCATACGTATCGTCTTGGTAGCGTACCCTCCTTCTCCGCATCGATCCTACCCGAACGATCCGTCTAGAAAGACGCGCTTTTCCGGGCTTTTCTCAATTCCGAATGCGTGCGCTGCGCACTGTTGCTACAAGTTTCTCTGGTAACGCTAGCTGCAATGCCGTGGCGGCTAGCGCGGCCGTCACAAATGCGATAGCGTTCAGCCAGGAGGAAAGAACCTAAGGTAGAATGGCTGCCGTGGCTCGCTGAGACCGACTGATAGATACAGTAACAGATATATAATATAAACAAGTCGGACGGCCGACACGTAGGACGGCACGGATGGATGATGATTGCGCTATTCTAAGCGCATCTCCAGCGGCGTGAGACATTTAGGCCGTCCGAAATGTCCGTTTCCGTCGGCTCGGCGGATGCTAGATAGATCGTTTTTGTCCGCGTGTCCCTTTGCACTTAAGGGTGGCTCCAGCGGCCCGACGGATTTCAGCGTTTGCATTCGAAACAATAAAATAAGGAATGCAACGAAGTCATACTTATTACATTTAAATTTTTAAAAATCTACATGAAAATAAGATAGTATTTCTCTAGGCATGATCTTCATGGCCAGCCAATGTACACTGATTCTCAATTAGATCTGTCTGCAGCTGTTTGAAGACGTTCTCGTTAGTGACTTCTACATTGATATGTAGATAGTCCTGCCAAGATGAAGCTCCAGGAAGTGGCGCCACCCGCTAACCTTGGAATTTCCAGTGGTTCTCATTGCGGCCATCAGGATGCTCGTTCTCAACGATCATGTTGTGCATGATCAGACAGCATGTCATCACCTCATGCATGGTCTTCAGGGACCATGTTCTTGCCGGGTGACGGACAATTGCTCACCGAGCTTGGAGCACACCAAATACGCGCTCCACATCTTTCCTGCAAGTCTCTTGCATCTTGGCAAACCTCCTCGTCTTCTCGGAGTTTGGATTACGGACAGTCTTCACCAATGTGGCCCAGTCAGGGTAGATGCCATCAGCAAGATAATATAGTTTGTCATATGCATTTCCATTGATCTCATAGCTCAACCGGAGAGCTTTGCCTTGCATGAGCCGGTTGAAAACCGGTGATCGATGCAATACATTGATGTCATTGTTGGAATCGGCCATGCCAAAGAACGAACGCCAAATCCATAAATCTTGAGATATGACAGCTTCAAAAATGACAGTTTTTTCCTCCTCATGCCCGCTGTACGCACCCTGCCATCCAAATGGACAGTTTTTCCACTTCCAGTGCATGCAATCTATGCTGCCAATCATTCCTGGGAACCCTCTAGACTTGTTGATAGACAGGAGCCGCCTTGTATCCTCAACGGTTTGCTCCCTACAGTAATACTCTCCGAACACGGCAATCACGGCTCGGCAAAACCTGTACATGGCCTCAAGGCAGGTGCTCTCACCCATTCGAAGATACTCATCGAATATATCCGCAACCATTCAATATGAGAGCATGTGAATAGCCGCGGAGCATTTTTGGTGGAGGTGAAGCCTAGCGCACCTGTTGCATCGGGCCTGCATTGGAAGTAGGGGTCGTAGTTTCTGACGCCCCGTAGAAAGACCAAGAACAGGTCCCTTGACATCCTGTACCGGCGCCGGAACAATTTTTCCAGGAACACCGGATTGGTGAGGTGGAAGTAATCCTTGTGGAGCCGGAGCTGCCCTTCCACTCTGTTGCGCGGCAGGTTTTTGGAGCGCCCCTTCACAGAGCCATGGTGCTCCGGCCCCGGGTTTGAGGTGAACTCGTGGATCATGGAGGCCGCAGTAGTTGCCAATGTTTGCGTCGACTGATCGGACTCCTCGTCGGAAGAGGAGTCGGCGACCTCCGCGCGGAACTTGTCCAACATCTGCCACATGTCCATATGTGTGGGTACAAAGTGCGGATCAATGGCCGCGCACAATGGCGCCGAAAACACGAGTAAGAAACCTACCGACACAATTGACCGAACAGGTCGTGGGCGGCGCGGAAGGGCGGCGCAACCGGGAGCATTTGGCCGAAAACAGCCGGCAGGTACGCGACGGAGCCAAGCCCGAGTACGATCCTGCTCTCCCGCGCGGCGAGAACGGAGCCGACGGCGACTACTGCGGCGCTGTGGCGGGACGGCGGTGGGTGGGGCTGCGGTGGTGGCATCGCACTAGGACAGCAAAGAAGGGGGAAAAGAAGCAAATCGAAGCGGTCGATTTCGTTGTCCCTAACTTGCGGGACCGGGTAACAAATGGAGGACGCTCCGCGCGACCGCCGAACGTCCGCGGAGACGCAAACCTGCGCATATTTGGATCAGGTTTGCGTCTCCGCGGACGGCCCGGTCACTTTGCATCGCCCCGCTGGAGCAGTCCACAGACGCATTTCCGGTCACGGCGGATGAAAACGGTCGCTCAGCGTCCGTTTGCGTCGCGCTGCTGGAGATGCCCTAACATGGGCTCTCCCCCGTCTTGACACGTCCGTGCTGGGCCTGGTCATGGGATTGTTTGTGTCACGTTCTTTTACCGGATACGGCGCCGTGCGTGTGCATCCTGTTCTTAGCTCAGCTGGCTGACACGACGGCGCGCTGCCGCTGGGATGTACTGTACGTAGGTCCTTGACATAGCGTGGAGGGCCCGAGGATTGGAGGCGAGCTTGAGGTCGGTCCGGCCCTTCTCTGCACGTGTTCTTGCCTTCCACGGCGTCGACGACCTGGAAGCATGCGTTGGCATGTCGCCATGGTAGGTCACACGTTTGATTTGAGTAATCAGCAGGTACCGAACAGAGAACTTTTGTTTTGTTTGGTGACTCGCCGAGGAAGATGGAGAGGGAACCGACTCTGTCTTTGCCTTCGTGGGCCGTTTGCCACACAATCGCGAAATTCTGTTTCCTATTCTTGATCATTACCATGCTTATAGCCCACGTTAGCTGGGTCTTCTCGGGCTTTCATTTTCCGACATCACTGAAACTGTAAAGCCCGCTGGTGAGGGGTGCTCCTGTTCGACGCTTACATGGGCTGCACCAGGCTGGCTCATTTAAACGACCAGATTTACATGGGATAAATAATAAGGCCCGCGCTGGGCGTCGGTCGCCCGATACGGGCTCAAAAATCGGTTGCACGTCCGCCGTCCGATCTGACGTATCGGAGGGAATCCCGCGTCAGGCTGTCCCGCGTTTCTTGCATGCAGCAGCGTAAAGAACCTCCTGTCACGCATGTGAAGCCCATCCTGTGTCCCTCACTTTTTGCATGCCTCCTCCATGAGTGGAGAACGATGGGTGGACCTGCACTGGTCGTCTCCCTCTCTTTGAGCTAGCTTCATTTTATAGTTTCAACACTAACAATTTTTTGTACTAAAAGCATCTTTACAATAAATCACCAATATATTTACAACAATAAATTAACACCAAAACTTACATTTTTTTATTTGGGTGTTCATAACAGTTTCCATGCTAAAAATATATTTACAACAAATTGACAATAAATTTACAACATTAAATTAACAACAAAAACAACAACTAATTTTGGTGTTTACTACAAATAGCCAGCAACAATTTTAACAAGGTAAACAACAGTTCCCATGTTAAAAATATATTTACAACAAATCAACTATACATATACACCATTAATGAACAACAAAAACAACAACTTATTTTGTTGTTTACAACAATAGCTAGTAATAATTTTGACAAAATAAACAACATTTCCCATATCAAAAATATATTTACAACAAATCAACTATATATATACAACATTAATGAACAACAAAAACAACAACTTATTTTGCTGTTCACAACAATAGGCAGTAATAATTTTGACAAATAAACAACAGTTCCCATGTCAAAAAAATATTTACAACAAATCATCAATATATTTACAACAATAATTAACAAAAAATCTAACAATAAAAAAGTTACTATACCCGCAGCTCACATGTCCTTGGACATCTCCAGCATTACCTCCGGCGCCGATGACAACACCGGCGGCAACATCACCACAGTAATACCAGTGGTCAGAGCGGTGCGGTACTAGGGGAGAAACAGGGGCAGCGTGCTCGCGGGTCGACGCAGGAGGCGCTGGGCGTGGATGCGCTCGCCGGGGGAAGAATAGGGGCGGTGTTGTGGATATACTTCATAGGTATACCATTGACATGGTCCAATTCCGGCAAGCCCGGGTGGCCCACAGATGGTGGTGATGGCATATGGCCCACCGGGCAGCCCAGTTGTTGTTGATCAAGATGGAAGATGTCCAACCCAGGAACAAGGAGTCGGATCCGAACCGCCCTACAGAGGTACCCGGATCCGAACCGACCTACAGAGGTACCCGGATCCGAAGAGGTCTATGCCAGGAGTCAGATCCGTGAAGGCCCATGAAGGAAGCCGGATCCATGACGACAAGTTAGGAATAGGTGGATCCTTGACGTACACGGTAATGTAATATTCCGTAGTTAGGCAACTTGTATTCCGGGTAGGACTCTCCGTAGAAACCCTAGATCCGGGCGCCTATATAAGCCGGATCCCGGGAGCCCTGAGGGGAGATCTCAAGCTAGAAGCGAGATAACTTCAACTCATTGTAACATCGCGAAAGCGCCCAGATAATTCCAGACAAGCAGCAGTAGGCCCTGTCATCGTGCAGGTGTTCCGAAGCTGGGTAAATCGCGTACCACCGTCCCGTGTGCACTCCGCCCTATGGCTCCTACTTCTTCTCCCCCTCGTGAGGATCCCTCCTCCGAGGTATCGTCGATTAGGCAACGAACCGGGCGTCTGGAGGCCGGAACCGGGCGGGTTCCACATCTTCATCTGCGAGACCGTTGATTTCGACGGAAACACACTGCTAAGTAATGTAGCTACGACCGCCGCCGAGCAGGACGCAGCTGCAAAGATCCGATCCGAGTCGCTGGAGCTTTCCACGGAAGAATCCGCCTTAGACCTGGAAATTTCAAATTCTGGATTCGGTACCCGGATCCGCGCCTACGTTTTTGGTAGTCGGATCCGCACCTACGTTTTTGGTTGCCGGATCCGCGCCTACGTTTTTGGTAGTCGGATCCGCACCTATGTTTTTGGTTACCGGATCCGCACCTACGTTTTTGGTAGTCGGATCCGCACCTACGTTTTTGGTTGCCGGATCCGCGCCTACGTTTTTGGTAGTCGGATCCGCACCTATGTTTTTGGTTACCGGATCCGCCCCTACGTTTTTGGTAGTCGGATCCGCACCTATGTTTTTGGTTGCCGGATCTGTGCCTACGTTTTTGGTAGTCGGATCCGCACCTATATTTTTGGTAGCCGGATCCATACCTATTTTTGGTAGTCGGATCCGCACCTATATTTTTGTAGCCGGATCCATACCCAAAATTTTGGTAGGTGGATCCGCACCTATATTTTTGTAGTCGGATCCTCACCTAATTTTTTGGCGATCGGATCCGCACCTATAGGACCACCGCGATAATCAATCTCAGGCCGGCTCGATGGAAGGCCGAAGAAAATCCGCACGAACCTCCGTTGAGCTGGAGACGTTCGGAGAAGATGGATCCGGATCGGAATCCTCTTAAGAGTTTTTTCTATCTTGGATCTACCAAATTTCGCACGGACCACTTTTGAGCTCGGCAGATTTGCGGAAAACCAATCTGAACCGGAACCATCAATGGCCGGATCCGGTCACAGTTCTGAAAGCGTTCAAGTCGGAAAATCTTTTTGGTGCTAGCGTTCAAGTCGGAAAAATTTGCACGTCAAAGTAGATCAAACCGACACTTCTTCAATGGAACAAGTTCCGAGGCTGACAATCCAAGTGCTACAAGTTCAGGTACAAAGGCCAAGCACTAGAAAGATCAATTGGGGCAACTCCACGTGAAGATGACTTTCCAATCGATGGCATTGCCCTGGACGGATTCGTCACCTGTTCTGCTACAATCAATGTCAGCTCTACTCCAACTACGCCATAGATTGATTCGTCTTCGTGGTGACCGGCTTCGCTGTCATGGTAGATTTTTGCAACGGCTTGCTTTTTGCCGCCTAGGCGGAATCATTTCGACTTCGCCATGTCTTGCTCTGTTGTTGCCGTGGATTGACTTAACTTTGCAATGGCCGGCTTTGCCACCAACGCGGATTGTTTTGTCTCCGTCATGACTGGTTTCGTCGTCGCTGTAGATTAACTTTATTCTGCAGAGGCTGAATTTGCGGCCTTCACGGACTATCGGAACTTTGCCACATCAGGCTTTGTCGCCATAGCATGATTGTTTCGGCTCCGTCAAGGTTGGCTTTACCTCCGCAAAGGGTTGTTTCGGCTCCACCATGGCTGACTTTGCCGCCACAGCGGACCACTCCGACTTCGCCACTAGTGCGCACTACTTCGCCACCGTGGCTTCGTGACGACCAGATTCACCTCCGTCACGAACGACAATGACTCTGCTCAAACAACTAAGTCTCACTTTATATTTAATGTTTTTAAATTCTTATTATGATCATGAAATAAAGTTGTGGTTCACTCATAATCTGAGTCTTTTACCGCCTGTTTTGATCATATATTCACACGATTTGCCTCGCGCTCGTGAAAATTTTGTACTGTTTTTGCTGCCTAAGGCTCCAGTACGCTACAAAAATTCCGCCTTCGGGCGTTAGCTTAAGTTTTCTGGCCTACACGTTTTCTGTTGTTTTATGTGTGGATTCCTTAGTAGTGACATCTCGGTACTTAAAGCCGGCCTCTGTTTCTGAGGTTCTTGATTGTTTCGCTATTAAGCGCTATCGCCTCGGCAGATGTTCCGTGTTTAAAGTTTGCCGTCTCGCGAAAAGTCAAGCATATAAACCGGAAGAACGGATAAACCAGCACTTGCTTAAAACATATAAATTACATTAACTGTTCAAGATAGTCGAGTTTTTTCCGCCTTGACAGTTTTATGTTGTTCAACTGCTGCATAGTTTCAGCTTTAAAACATGGGATTTCTATTTTCGTGCCCTCGGTTCCTTAGTTGTGCTCAGTTTTCCCCAGCCCCTTAGTTTTTCCTCAGTTTTACCCTAGCCTTTGTCTGAAGACCCGCAGAAGGAGCTCAGACGGAAGGAATCCGTTTATTTGGACGTTCGTGCCGACGTGTTGCGCCGCGTCGTCCGTGGGGCCGCGTCGTGTGGGGCCGCGTCGCGTGGGGCTGGTAGAAAGGGACCGCGTGGGACAGGACGAGAAGCGTTTGGTTGCACGTGAGCAGGAGCTGGGTTTTGTCTCTCTCGGCCCAAATTGGCATTTTTAAAAGCACCTTTTCCCTCTTTTCTCTCTCTGTCTTTTTCACCAAATTAGTATCAAATCTAGAGAAGCTTCTATTTCTGTCTTTCTTCAATATGGCAGACAAATCTAGTAGCAAATCTCTCGGGGTTATTTATGCCTTTTGGCCCTCGTTTTTGCCCAATATGGCAGCAAATCTAGTAGCAAATCTAGAAGCTATTATATGATAAATTCACAAGACAGATAATCGTAAAACTAAGTATAATACATAGGTAAACCGCATACAGCAGCCAAAAGCAGCCAATAACATTGTTAATGTTCACGACAAACTAAGCTGCAAAAATATACAAGATCACGCACGCAATGTATGGACAACAAGAAGATTAGGATGAATGAATTTGTTCTTCATTCCTCCTCATATATTTCTCCGTCGCTCCATTCGTGCAATTCCCCAAGGAAATATTCATTGAACTCCTTCCGTCCGCAAGTGTGAGGCCAATACATCCTCCAAACGGTATGGCCTCGTGTTCATTTCTCAAACCGTAGAGTCCTATTCTATCCACACGTAGTGGCCACTCATCCCAGGCATTTGTATCATGAGAGTACGCTTTGATATAACCCAAATCCGTGTAGTAGATGCTGCCAGGTTGAAGTGTCGGGTACACTCTGGTGTCGACGGAGATACACCGGATAAAATTCACGAAGAAGGCATTACTGCCAATGTTAGTGACCGGATGGAGAGAGCGGCTCGAGTGTCCACACGGTACACCAATGGTTTGCCCGCCAAAGCCGCGCCGACCAACAACACAAGCATCGGATCACCATCCGACTTCACAAGGTAGAACTTCGACGTCCAAGTTCTGGAAATGAAATTAGTGTCTCCATCTTGACAGGTGCTCGCGCGCGCTGCAACCGTATATTGGTGCACACTATTCTTCCGATCTCAAAATTGTCCGAAGCTACCGCATACGGCTCACCATTGAACGGGGTAATGCAACGGAAAACATGGTTCTTGATCGAAAATCTTCCTTCTCCCCAATCCCCATCTTCATTTATATCCTTAGTTGGAGTGCTCTCATCGACCCAACCAATTTCCGGCGGGTAATGTGTGGCAACGAAGACCATAGTCGGGGATTTGATAACAGCGACCGATTTCGAAAAACAGATGGCATCTCGCGCCTCAAACATCGTGTTCGATTTCTTTGTGAGTGGGTTCAGCAGCCGTATCTTGTGCGGCGGGTTCTTCCGGGCAAGCACGATGACGCCACGGGAAAAGCCGACGAAGTAGAATCTAAAATATATTGAAAAGATAACATTCAGCACTAAGATTGAAAATAAGATCTATGGTGACGCCACGGGAAAAGCCGAGGAATTTGAACCTTGCACGAACTGCAGATAGATCTATGGTGACGTAGCGGGATGTGCCGAGATGGAGGAAGGTGAACTCAGCGGCGCGTGGAAGGGCGTGGTGTAGCATGATCCATTCGTGCAGGTGCACGTCGGGATCAGGTAAACCCGAGCGCCAATTTCTACGGACTTGCCTCATAGCGAGTAGCTGTCCACGTACTCCTCTTTCGCCAATAAGCATTCGCCGATCTTGTGAAGTGGTCCGTCGGCCGTGAGACCGGCCCAGCTCACGGAGGCGCCGCGCTTGGATGCGCCGCCCTCGGATGCGCCGCCCTCGGAGGCGACGGGCTCGGCGGCGACGGGCTCGGCGGCGACGGGCTCGGAGGCGACGGGCTCGGAGGCGACGGGCTCGGAGGCGACGGGCTCGGGGGCGATGGCCGCCGGCGCATTCTTCTTCTCCATCGCCGGCAGGGGAGGGCTCGTACGGCGGTTGGGGTTTTTTGGAGAAGTTGATGGGACGTGAAGGGGTGGTTTCGTGCGTGAGCGATAATGAGATGTACTGTGTGCAGAGGGAGGGAGAGAGGGGCTTACGCGTCCTAAATGCGACCCGCGTCAACAATGGCACGTCTTCCACGTCCGCACCGCGACACGCGTCAACAATGGCACGTCTTCCACTTCGCACCGCAACACGCGTCCTCGAGTCTAACCCCGGAAATTTAGATATACTCATGTATACCCTCGAGTCATATACTAGCATTTTTTGTATGCTCGGTTTTCACCTTGAGTGCTAATACCGGCTAGTGCAATATACTCAGTTTTACCCTCAAGTGGCTGGTCAACGGAGAGTCAACAAATGGGATTAACTAGTTAAATGAGTTATTTAATGTGCAAAAAATTCCGAAAAGGAGTGGCACTTACTCATGGAGTCTTTACCACAAATTTCCACTTCTCAAATCATAGATAAATCGTAGATAAATCAAGTTTCACCACAAATTGCCACTTCTCAAATCACCTAGTAGCTATGAAGGTGCATGGTTTTCCATAATAAGCCCTACCCAAAACAGACTTTCCCCAAAACATACTTTGTCCGAATGAGACCATAATTTTCACACTCATGTAGATTTGTATTGCAAATAGTTTGAGGTAGGCCAAGATGGGTTTCATTGTACAAAACACGCATTTTCCATTTTTTAAATCTCATATTTGAATCCCTTAGTCCGTTTACTACTCACTTGCCCTTGGTTTCTTGATACTACTCAGCTTTGCCCTCTCCCTTCACAAACTCTCACGGACGCCCAACATTGCCCTGATTGGTCTAGCCCATGTCACGCGGATCGTGCCCGACGACCGTTGATCGTATGATCTAACGGGCAGGATAACCCCTATCTCTCTCTCCGGTCGGGGCCACCACCCTCTCTCTCTCTCCGTCGTCGGTTAGCTTCACGCAAAGTTTGGTTTTCCGCATTATTTTTCACGAGCTAAATTATAAACTCTTTTTAGGCATTACTTTTCACGCAAAAAATGATAAACCATCACCGATTTGTTGTAGCCATTACTTTTCACGCACAAAAATGATACACCATCACCCATTTCGTGTACCCATTACTTTTCACGCAAAAAATGATAAACCATCACCGATTTTGTTGTAGCCATTACTTTTCACGCACAAAAATGATAAACCATCACCGATTTGTTGTAGCCATTACTTTTCACGCACAAAAATGATACACCATCACCCATTTCGTGTAGCCATTACTTTTCACGCAAAAAATGATACACCATCACCCATTTCTTGTACCCATTACTTTTCACGCAAAAAACGATAAACCATCACCGATTTCTTGTAGCCATTACTTTTCACGCACAAAAATGATACACCATCACCCATTTCGTGTACCCATTACTTTTCACGCAAAAAAATGATAAACCATCACCGATTTTGTTGTAGCCATTACTTTTCACGCACAAAAATGATAAACCATCACCGATTTGTTGTAGCCATTACTTTTCACGCACAAAAATGATACACCATCACCCATTTCGTGTAGCCATTACTTTTCACGCAAAAAATGATACACCATCACCCATTTCTTGTACCCATTACTTTTCACGCAAAAAACGATAAACCATCACCGATTTCTTGTAGCCATTACTTTCCTTTTAGGCATTACTTTTCACGGTAAAATGATAAACTATACCCCCACAACGGTCGACTCCTCCTTAATTTATTGTGTATAAACCCCCACAACGGTCATCTCCTCCTTATTTTATTGTGTAAACCCTACAACGGTCATCTCTCCCTTATAAACACCCACACGGCCATCCCTTGTGTCAATAGGTTCTGCCTCTCTCTTCTTTTCGTTCACATACACTTTATCCATTGCCATGGCTTCCACGTCTCGGACGCGGACCGGAAGGGGAAGGGGAAGGGGAAGGGGAAGTGGATCATCATCATTGCCACCACCACCGTCAACACCGCCATTGATCATAGAGGAGTTCTTCATCGTCGTCTATGAAGACCCTTTGGTCAAGAAGGTACGTACGCGTTCCCACATATATGATGCATGTGATTAATTATGGGCATGTTCTAAAAAACCTTTAATTTCAAGGGTTCCCTAATTTCAAACGATCGGCGCTCGATCTCTTTGCAGGAACTCCCAAAAAATTTGCGGACTATCTTGACGGCAAGGAGCCAGCTAAGGTGTATCTCGCGAGCAGGCTGATCGCGGTCCTCGTCTCCGGACCGTGGAGGTCCTATTTGACGGACAAGGCCGGATGTACCTCGACAAGGGCTGGGAGAAATTCGCCATCGCGCACGGTGTGGATTTCGGCTGGTTCGTACACTTCAAATATGAAGGCGATGATGTGCTCACAGTGAAGGTGTTCGACGGAACAATGTGCGGGAGGTACTACTACTCGGACGACGAAGATACCGACGATGAAAGCGACGACGACGTGAAGCCATGCATCCATCCCCTTTAGATAATTAAGGGGATTATGACCAAGAATATATATGTAGCTTCATATGCATCGATTTAGAGATCTAGCTATTTTCTATATATTATGCATGTAAAAAATAATATCGCATTTCCACTATTATTCGAGCACCACATCCTCCAAACGATGCCGATGCCGATGCCGATATCGGCATGGTCGAACGGCTATGCTCGCCGCCACTGCTAGGTCAACGTCGGGATACACAATGTTTAGCATAAGAGTCACTTTAGATTAAGCTGCGAAAATGGGCTGAGGCGACCCCTACAGAGCGGCTCTATATTATATTCTCTAAATAAAATAGACGACCACAGCGGTCATTGGCTGCGGAGGCCCCACAGAGCGGCAATATATAATTTTCTATAAATAAATAGACGACCCACTCGGTCATTGGCTGCGGCAGCTCCATAGAGCGGCCCCATTTGTCATTGGCAGCACCGCGTATACAATCAGGAAATAAAACGGCCCACGCGTCGGCCGGTAGATGGATCCACCCGTCGGCACGAGACGGTCGGCGAGGAACCGACCTCACGGTAACAGTAAGGCCTCCGACTCGACGGCAACCCGCGTCTTCGAGGGGTTTCAAACTAGAGGTAGGGGAAAACTGAGGAAAAACTAACGAGCTGGGGAAAACTGAGTACAACTAACGAAGCAGGGGCACGAAAATAGAAATCCCTATATTGAATTAGTACATGATGTGTTTGAAGAGAGAATTAAAAAACCCATGGAACTTTGTTTGCAAAATAGTTGTAGCAATGTTATTAGCATGAACACTATTATTGCTAATGCTATGGAAGAATTTAAGCTTGGGGAAGCCGGTTGTGATATTTTTAGTCCCCCAAGTTTTGAGGAGAAAATTTTCTTTGATGATACTTTGCCTCCCATTTATGATGATTATAATGATAGTGGTATTTTGGTGCCACCTACTATGGAGGATAAAGTTTATTATGATTATACCATGCCTGCAATTTATGATGATTACAATGATGGTTGTGATAGTTTTACTCCCACTATTACTAATAAAATTGATTATGCTTATGTGGAGAGTAATGATACTTTTATGCATGTGAATAAGAATGCTTTATGTGATAGTTATATTGTTGAGTTTGTTCATGATGCTACTGAAAGTTATTATGAGAGAGGAAAATATGGTTGTAGAAATTTTCATGGTACTAAAACACCTCTCTACATGCTGAAAATTTTGAAGTTACTCGTGTTTTATCTTCCTATGCTTGTCACTTTGTTCTTCATGAATTTATTTGTGTACAAGATTCCTTTTCATAGGAAGTGGGTTAGACTTAAAAGTGTTTCTTATTTGCTTTTGATGCTCTCTTTTTGCTTCAACTCTTATTTCTTTGCGAGAGCATCATTAAAATTACTGAGCCCATCTTAATGGTTATAAAGAAAGCACTTCTTGGGAGATAACCCATGTTTTTATTTTGCTACTGTTTTGTTGTGTCTTGGAAGTTGTTACTACTGTAGCAACCTCTTCTTATCTTTATTTTACTGCATTGTTGTGCCAAGTAAAGTCTTTGATACTAAGGTTGATATTAGATTTGGATTTCTACGCGAAACAGATTTCTTGTTGTCACGAATTTGAGTAGATCTCTCTGTAAGTAACTCAGAAAAATCAGCGAAAAATCATGAGTAATCCTCAGATACGTACGCAACTTTCATTCAATTTGAGCTTCTTCATCTGAGCATGTTAAGTGCCTCTAAAAAATTCTTCTTTACGGACTATTCTGTTTTGATAGATTCTGCCTTTTATTTCACATTACCTCCTTTGCTCGTGTTTGAATGGATTTCTTTGTTCCATTAACTTTCAGTAGCTTTGGACAATGTCCAAAAGTGTTAAGAATGATTGTGTTACCTCTGAACATGTGAATTTTTGATTATGCACTAACCCTCTAAAGAGTTTGTTTTGAGTTTGGTGTGGAGGAAATTTTCAAGGATCAAGAGAGGAGGATGATATAATATGATCAAGAAGAGTGAAAAGTCTAAGCTTGGGGATGCTCCGCTCGTTCATATGAACACTGGTGTTCTTAGCTTTACTTTTAATGTTCATGGCGAAGGTTGGAAACTGCTTCGTTTATTGCTATTTGGTTGGAAACAGAAAATGTTTCATGTGGTAATTGGTATATTATCTTGAATAATTTGATACTTGGCAATTGTTTTGAGCTCTCAAATAGATCATGTTTAAGCTCTTGCATCATGTAGTTTGAACCTATTAGTGGAGAATTACTGTAGAGCTTGTTGAAATTTGGTTTGCATGATTGGTCTCTCTAAAGTCTAGATATTTTCTCGGTAAAAGTGTTTGAACAACAAGGAAGACAGTGTAGAGTCTTATAAGGCTTGCAATATGTTCTTATGTAAGTTTTGTTGTACCGGTTCATACTTGTGTTTGCTTCAAACAACCTTGCTAGCCAAAGCCTTGTACTGTGAGGGAATGCTTCTCGTGCATCCAAAACCTTGAGCCAAAAACTATGCCATTTGTGTCCACCATAACTACCTACTATGCGGTATTTCTCTGCCATTCCAAAGTAAATTTCTTGCGTGCTACCTTTAAAATTTCATTCCTTGTCTTTGCAATACATATCTCATGGGAAAATAGCCTTAAAAACTATTGTGGTAAAGAATATGTCGCTTATGTATCTTATTTCTTATAAGTTGCTTGTTGAGCGGTAACTATGTTTCTGGGGACGCCATCAACTATTACACTTTTGTTGAATATCATGTGAGTTGCTATGCATGTTCGTCTTGTCTGAAGTAAGGGTGATTTGTCATGATTAAATGGTTTGAGTATGCATATTGTTAGAGAAGAACATTGGGCCGCCAACCAAAGCCATGTATCATGGTGGAAGTTTCAGTTTGGACATTAATCCTCAATCTCTTATGAGAATATTATCTGTTGTTGAATGCTTAAGCATTAAAGAGGAGTTCATTATCTGTTTTCTATGTTGTCCCGGTACGGATGTCCTTAGTTGAGATCTATCAAAAACGAGAAATCAAATACGATCTATCTCCTTGGACCTTTGTACAGGCGACATAGAGGTACCCCTTTGTGACACTTGGTTGAAACATATGTAATGCAATGATAATTCATGGAAATCCAAGCTAATTAGGACAAGGTGCGAGCACTATTGGTATTCGATGCATGAGGCTTGCAACTTATAGGATGTTTTATGCATAACGATGGATCCACCTGTTAGGGTGTGCCTCTTCGGAGCGGTTGTCCGGTGACTTCCTAGCTGCCATGGGGCTTGCTCCGTTTGTCCAAGCGTTGTGGAGCAGCGGCGACGACGCGCCACCGGCTCGCTCTATTCTCCGGGAGGCCGGGATCCGAGAAGAGGGTCTTCTTTGTTATTTTCGTGTTTCTTTCGGGTCTTTTCGTAAGAACGAAGATTTAATATATCACTATCTTTTCTCGCAAAAAAGTTCTTTGTACAACTGTTAATGGTGATTAGTAGATTGGTGGTCCTTTCGCAAAAAAATAGAACTATTAAAGTTTTAAAAGAGGCCAAAAATAATTTCAAGTTTAAAAAAAGGTTATTTAAGACAAAGAATTCGTTTTCCTTCCGTACACAATTGGCTAAGGCTAGTGTACCTAGTACTCTTTCTCAAATCAAGCTGGATGTCGGCGGTTGGCCCGAATATGAGCATCGGAAACGATTGGGGAAAAAGAAAAGCGTGACAGACTTGCTGCGTGAGAGCTCCACATTCGTCCCCCCTCTGTACACCGAATCTTTCCAGAGCACGTGCGAGCGACGGAACGAAGCCTCTCCAATTCTGCAACCTCGCATTCAAGCGCCTATATTCGTACCCATCGAACGAGCGCATTTTCCCTATCGTCTTCTCCGCCGGAAAGAAAACTCTACCGGCACAGCAACACCACAACTGACAGAGTCACTCCACACGACGACATCGCTAGTTCGATCACCATGGCGGAAGGAACCAAAATCTTTCATATGATAATACTAGAGGACGAGGACCGAGGATGTTTGGTTCACAGTCACCAATTTGGCACGCATAGTTTAGTTCGAAGATCAAACCTCGGACAAGTAAAATATCGCGAGACAAAGGGAATTGGTAATGTATGTGAATGGTTCATTCGATCACTAAAGTCATCGTTGAATATGTGGGAGCCATTATGGATCTCCAGATCCCGCTATTGGTTATTGGTCGGAGTGAGTACTCAACCATGTCCGCATAGTTCTCGAACCGTAGGGTGACACACTTAAAGTTGGATGTTGAAATGGTAGTACTTGAATATGGAATGGAGTTCGAATATTTGTTCGGAGTCCCGATGAGATCCCGGACATCACGAGGAGTTCCGGAATGGTCCGGAGAATAAGATTCATATATAGGATGTCATTTTATGTGAAATAAAATGTCGCGAAAGGTTCTATGGAAGGTTCTAGAAGGTTCTAGAAAAGTCCGGAAGAAACCACCAAGGAAGGTGGAGTCCACATGGGACTACACCTCCATGGCCGGCCAGCCCTAGGTGGGGAGGAGTCCCAAGTGGACTCCCCCATAGGGGCCGGCCACCCCCACATGGGAGGTGGAAATCCCACCTTTGGGTGGGAGTCCTAGTTGGGCTAGGTTTCCCCTCTTATGGAAGGTTTTTGTTCGGGTCTTATTCGAAGACTTGGACACCAACACTTGGGGATCCACCTATATAATGAGGGGCCAAGGGAGGGGGCCGGCCACCCCAAGACCACAAGCTGGCCGCCCCCTTGAGTGGCCGGCCACCCCCTCCCAAACCCTAGCCGCCCCCTCTCCTCCATATAGCCCGCGTAGCTTAGCGAAGCTCCGCCGGACTTCTTCACCGCCACCGACACCACGCCGTCGTGCCTGTCGGATTCAAGAGGAGCTACTACTTCCGCTGCCCGCTGGAACGGGGAGGTGGACGTCGTCTTCATCAACAACCGAACGTGTGACCGAGTACGGAGGTGCTGCCCGTTCGTGGCGCCGGAACCGATCGTGATCAAGATCTTCTACGCGCTTTGCAAGCGGCAAGTGATCGTCTACCGCGGCAACAAGAGCCTCATCTTGTAGGCTTTGGAATCTCTTCAAGGGTGAGACTCGATACCCCCTCGTTGCTACCGTCTTCTAGATTGCATCTTGGCTTGGATTGCGTGTTCGCCGTAGGAATTTTTTTGTTTTCTATGCAACGTTATCCTACACTATGTGGTTCATCTCTCTCCCTATGTACTTCAATACAATAATCTCATGAGCTGCCTTACATGATTGAGATTCATATGATGATGCTTGTAATCTAGATGTCATTATGCTAGTCAAGTGGATTTTACTTATGTGATCTCCGGAGACTGAAAGGACACGGATGTCGCCTAGAGGGGGGGTGAATAGGCGATTTAAAACTTTTACGAGATGGGCTTAACAAATGCGGAATAAAACTAGCGTTTACTTTGACAAGCCCAAAGCCTATATACTATTGTTCACCTATGTGCACCAACAACTTATTCTAAGCAATGGTTCACCTATGTGCATCAACAACTTATGCTAAGCAATACAAGCAAGTATGTGATAGCAAGATATATATAACTTCAAGCACGATGGCTATCACAAGGTAAAGTGCATAAGTAAAGAGCTCGGGTATAGAGATAACCGAGGCACGCGGGAGACGATGATTTATCCCGGAGTTCACACTCTTGCGAGTGCTAATCTCCGGTGGAGAGGTGCGGTTGCTTAGTGCTCCCGAACGCCACAAGAGGCTCACCTTGAGGTGTGGTTGCTCGATGCACACCAACGCCACAAAGGCCTCACCCCAAGATGCGGTACTCACACCACACACCGAACGCCACGAAGGCGCCTCACCTAAATCTCCGGTGACCCTCGCCACAAAGGCCTAGGTCACGGTTCCACTAAGGGATTTCCTTCGAGGCGGAAACCGGGCCTTACACAAAGCTTGGGGCACACATCCACAACTTAATTGGAGGCTCCCAAGAAATCGCCACAAAGGCCTCCAATCCGTCTAGGGTTCCAAGAACCCAAGATTAACAACTTTCTTGCTTTCACCTCCACGAATCACCGTGGAGAACTCAAACCGATGCACCAAATGCAATGGCAAGAACACCACAAAGATGTCCAAATCCTCCACTCTCAAATTCCAACAAAGCTACTAAAGCTATTGGGGGAATAAGAGAGGAAGAACAATATAAGAAGAGGAACACAAAATTTCTCTCCAAGATCTAGATCTAGAGATTCCCTCACAAAGAGGGGAATTTGATTGGTGCAAATATAGATCTAGACCCCCTCAATCTTTCTCTCAAAAAGATGCAAGAATCATTGGTTGGGGAAGGAGAGATCAAGCTCACAAAAAGTCAACAACAATGGTGGTGAGCTTGAGAGAGAGGAGGAAGAAGAAGTAGCCAGTGGTAAAAAACCAAGAGAGAGAGGGCTTAAAAAGGATGCCCCAAATTTTCTCGCCCGTTGGAGACTTGCTCGCGCGGGGAGAAGGGGACCGGTAGTACCGGCCCTTGGTGGCCGGTACTACCGGCCGTGATGGCAGGAGGTGGCGAAGAGAGAGCTACGGGCTGGGAGGGGAGGCCGGAGCCTCCGGCCGGGGTACCGGCCAAGGTACCGCCGGGGCTCCAACCTCCCTGGCACAAGACCTGAGCCACAAATGGCTCTCCGGTACCACGGGCGGTACCTCGCCTGGAGGCTCCAGCCGTGGGCTGGGTACCGCGAGCGGTACCTTGCCTAGAGGCTCCAGCCATGGGCTGGGTGGAGGCTCCGGCCAGGGCAGGGTGGAGGCTCCGGCCAGGGTCCCTCCTCACAAAACGTTTTTACCTAAACACCCCATACCAAAACCTTAAGAACTTTTGCATCCGGACTCCGATTTCGATGATCTTGGGCTCGTTGAAATCACAACAACGAGCTCTACAACAATATGCATAGAAACATCATAGTCCAGCAAAGTAGAATAGCAACAAAAGACGAAAGGTTTGACCTATCTAAAAAAGACATACCGGTAAAACCTCCAATCTTGAAAATGCAACAACTTGAGTTGGGAAACTCGGATTTGGGTGAAACCAATTTTGTTGTAAAGAAGATGACAAGAGCTACCCCACAAAGAGTGAAAAGCTTAAGAACAAGTGGGGTAGGTTTTTCTATGTATTTTAGAGTGAAAACTCTCAATACAAGAAACCGAGAAAAACTCCAATATCGAAAACGCAACAAGTGATTCATGCGGAATCCGTTTTCGATGAACTAGAACTTGCTATGGAAGTAAGCACAAGCTCTAAAACATCACATGGATAAGATCCAAACAACAACCAAGAAAGATGATGCAAGGATGCAAAGGTTTGAGCTCTCCGAAGGATACGATCGAGTTACTCACTCGAGAGCCCTCTTGATAGTACTGGCAACTAAACTATAAACCGGTCTCCAACTACACCATGAGACCGGTGAGAAAGAAACCCTATCAAGAGCAAACCTTAACCTTGCGCATTCCACTTGAGCTTGATGATGACGGTCTTGACCGCAACAAGATGGAACGCCTTTCTTGATTGTGCTTGCTTGATGAAGTCATGCGAAATGCTCCCCCATACTCCACTATGGGAGAGCTACTTCTTCGGTGCATCTTCACATATCCATGAACACCATATGGATGGCAAGATTCAAGCATATGATCTCTTCGAGTTGGCTCATCTTGAACTTGCACTTCATTTCTTCATTCTTCATCATGTTGATGTCTTGAGATAACTTGAGGGCTCACTTCATCTTCATCTTCAAGACATACTTGACACTTGATATCCTTCATCAATTTCTTCTTATTGCAACCTTGAAGCCAACAAATGGTTCAAGCATTGCCTATGGACAACACCTACAAATATAACTCAATGCAAACATTAGTCCATAGGGATTGTCATTAATTACCAAAACCACACATGGGGGCTCCATGCACTTTCAATCTCCCCCATTTTGGTAATTGATGACAATCTCTTTGAGAGGGTTTATATAAGGAATTTAAGTAACAAATAAGTTGAATATATAGAGCAAACTCCCCCATAATATATGCATGTGTGAATGATCTTGACTTTCATTGCATATATTGGCATTCAAAGCCTAGTGGAGTTTCCTCTAAATATTGAACTATGCAAAGCAACAAGATGCAATGCAATAAAGGCACATGCTTAAGCACAAAGCAAAGACATAACCAAATTCCCTTAAACCCTCCAAACTTCTCCCCCATTGGCACCAATTGCCGAAATGGGTGAAAAATTTAGAAGGCCAATATAGTGAGAGTTCTTCCATAGCGTGTGCATTTCTCATAATTTGAGTGGAATCAAATGCACATATCCGATGACGAATATTCGGAAGGAATCACACTATAGATAGGATCAAAGATTGCAAAAAGATAACAAAGTCAAGAAGCTTCAACAAATGAAGCAAGCAACCAAATGAACCACAAAGAGGATACCAAAAGAAAGATAGATATTATGATAAGATCAAGAAGATTGCTCTAAATAATATGAGGAAGCTCCCCAAGGTTTGTGCACAAAACTAGACAATTTGCATAGAGTATAAAGTGCACAAACATGGAATCATCACTCCATAATATCATTCAAAAACAAAAGATACCAAGTGAATCAAACTCTAATGATCACCACAAGATAGTGCTCTAAATCAAATGAGGAAGCTCCCCAAGGTACATGCATAAATTAAAATGTTGTATTTGAATACAATATGCATAACATGGAATCCTCACTTCCTCATTATCATTTAAAACACAAACATTTTCAATAGATCATAGATAGAAAAATAAGCTTAACACTTGCAACAAACAAATGGTTGAGCAACAAGTAAGAGGCATCATAATAAAAGGCTCACCAAGAGGATATGTGAAAGGCATGATAAAGCATATTATAAGACTTTTACAAGGATGAGCAAAAAGCATCATCATAGTCTTCAATGAATTATATTGCTTACCATGACCAATCAACACGCAATAAATAAATAAGATATCAAAAGGAGATGTATCATATCTTATGTGTATAAGTTTCTCTAAGTGAGCAATATCACAAAGATATTTATCCACAAAGAAACATGCACACACAAAATAGATACGCAACAAATATAGCATGATATCCAAGACGAAGTCATGCAATATACCAATAAGAATTTTTACTTAATAGCATGGCCAAAGGCTCAACTTTATCTTATTGTACATTCCTGAACTTCAACTTCAAACATCTAAAATACATCACAAATATCAACAAGGGAAAGAAGATAGTTGGGATGCATTGAAAAAGTCAACAAGTATCACAAACGAGGATACCAAAAGAAATAACTAAATTTGCACTTTCATCTATATTGCACATGTGAGAGCCTTGAGGAATTGATATGCAATAAAATTGCTAGATAGGCATAGTTGGGATGGATGGATCATGAGCATGATTTAATATACTTCCCAACAAATGCACTCATCTCAAATTACTCACATTCACAATAAAGAGGTTTCATTAAGACTTTTGCAAGAAGCACAACATTTGCAAATCAAGAGATTCATGCCAAGATGCAACCATAAGGTTGGATACAAGAAAAGTATGCATGAGAAGATACTTGTTACCGAGATAACATTGGTGTGGATGTAGTAGATATGTGTTCGTTGACCATCCTAGCTTGCCTCAAGTTACCATTGAGTCACCACTTCTTTCCAAGAGTGAGACAAGCATCCAATGCATATCCATTGTACCTAACACAAAGGTAAGTGCAAAATGGTCCCCAAACTAATTGGGTCCGAAGTAGTTAGACACACTACAACATATAGGACAAACTCCACAATACTATGTGCATATAGATATGAAATTGAATTTCATGCACATCTTAGCCAAAATAGGATTTGATGGAGTTTACCCTATATATTGGCTCAAAGGAAGTAACACATGCCATAAGATATACATATATTGAATATGCATGCACAATACTTTCAAGAACCAAAGGAAGATACAATTTGGACAAAACATCAAATAAATCAAGAGACAATGGTTGCCCAAATTATATCAAAGAATCAAATCAACACAAGATTGACTCCAAAGAATTATCTCATTATAAGAAGCTAATTAAACCTAAACACAAAGGAATGAGATAACCAACTCCCAAGATAGCAAGGTTCCAACAAATAAACCAAACCCTCGAAACTTTTTATGATGGCACAAAGTACCAAAAAAAATTTATGTCTCCCAAAACCAAATTCTTTTATAATGATCAAGAGAAGTTTAAGCATTATAACAAATATAGGAGAGCTCCCCCAAGATTAGTGCATTATCTAGGATTTAGAATATGGATACAAAATGCACAAAACTAGGATCATCACGCTACATATATCTACTAAAAATGCTAAGAAAGTTTGAATTGACAAATTAGATCCATAATATGCAAGGAAGACACATGGGAGTCAAAGCACAACAAATTCATTGCAATAAATAAGGCAATTTAAACACAAGAGCCAATGTAGATATGATCAATAAATATCTACCTCATAATTGATTACCAATTGTCATAGGACAAGAGGTATTAGGAAATATTTCCCGGTGGTAGTTTGTAAGTATAAATAAGATCATATTTACAACGAACAAAGCATATGGTAAAAGATAAGAGTTAACCATCATGCAAAGATAGTTTCTTGATTGCTTCATTTAGTCATACCAACATGTAAAGCAATTAATAGTATTCATACCAACTTGCAAAGCAATTAATAGTATTCATACCATCATGCAAAGCAATTAATAGTATGACTTGAAGCACATGGTTTTCCAAAAATGTATTGAGGGACACGTTGTGAAAAACCATGCCAAGAAAAACTTTCACAAATAAGATCCACAAAGATATTAGCAATGAAGCCATTTAAGCAAATTGGAGCTTGTTTGAGCAAACATGCCACATAGGAGAGAGATAAATTACGGTATCAATTCTATGTGACACAACCTCAAATGTTCACATTTTCTAGGCTTGTAATATGCACAAAGCTTATTACTCCCCCATAATGTGATAAGAAATTTATTTTCACAAGAGGCAAATAAGATCCAAGTAGAGATATTAATGGACATTAGAATTTGAATTTCTCATGAAGATGACATACCACATAGAGACTAGATAATATTGCAACATCAATTCTAAGTGATATTCCTCATGTACACACAATGTTTAGGATCATGAAATTCCAAAAGGAATATCACTCCCCCAAAATGGGATTGTCCATTACTCGCTCATAAGAGCCATATAAGATACAACAAGATGCAAAGAGGCTCCAACACAAACACAAATACATGGTGTGCAACCCAACATGCATAGACTTGATTTCTCAAGCAAAACAATTAGGAAGCACACCATATACAAACACATGTTAGGAACAAAACTAACACATGCAAAGGGGCGAGTAACTTTCAATATAAATGAGTTGAGCACATGTTACCGCAAGGAGGAACATTGAATATATGATAGAAGCAAGATAACCAAGACTTGGCTTGAGATAATATAAATGATGAAGATCCCTTAATTCTTCATGATGTAGCCAAGTCTCCAATGCCCTCCAACAAGCACCTATTGATCAAGTTTTGGATTGTTGGTCCCCAACTAAGTTGGGTCCTAAGAGGTTAGTCACAATAGGCTTGGCAACCCAAATGGTTCTTTTCTTGACACCACTTTGAGCACCAACAAATTTGGCAAACACATTGCCACCCTCATCCTTACGAAGAGAATAAACATCATCTATGGTAATAGAGTTGGATGAGGTACCAATAGTGCAAAAGGAGGAGATGTGGCCCTTCTCACGGCATATGTAGCAAGTTCTTTTCTTCTCCTTCTTCTCACTAGATTTCTCCACAATGGGAGCATTGGCTTGATTCTTCTTGGGAAGTGGCATTTCTTCAACTTGAGGTTGAATATGAGTTTGAGCTTGAGGCCGCTTCCCTTTTTGCTTCTTCTTCAAAGGGCAAGATCTAACATGATGCCCTTCAATTTTGCACTTGAAGCAAACAATCTTGGCCGGGTCTTTGACTTTTAGTTGGCCCTTCTTAATCTTGTTGTTGTTGGACTTGTTCTTGTTGTTGGAGTTGAATCCAAGTCCACTCTTATCATTGGGGGATTGTTGCACACTTAACATCATGTCAAGTTTGCATTTCCCTTCATGACTCTTTACCAAGTCGGTCTTCAAAGAAGTGACTTGGGCCTTGAGCTCTTTGATTTCCTCTACATGGTTAGTAACAACACAAGTACTAGAGGAAGTAGAACCTTCATTGTTAGAGCAACAAGGCAAGGAAGATAATTCACCACAAGATTTAGCAATACTATGAGTGGATGAATTACTAGGACTAGCACATGGCAATATAGCTTTTTGGGTAGTAGTGCTAGTATCCACATGAGGCTCACAAGGTGTTGCCTTTGATATGATAGCCTCATGAGCTAACTTTAGCCTATCATGGGAGGCTAGAAGATCCTCATGGGAGCTAGAAAGCTTTCCATGATTTTCTTCCAATTTTCCATAATTGCTAGTTAGCAATTCAAGTTGAGCCCTTAGCTCAACATTCTCCTTCAAGATAGATGCTTCACAAGAAGTAGAGTTAGTAGCACAAGCATTATCACAAGACATATTAAGAAGAGAGGGTAACATAGCATGCTCTTTTAAATATGAAGCTTGTAGTTGCTCATATGACTTGGTGAGGATAGAGTGTTCGCTCTCCAAGGCCTTGTGGGCCTTGTCTAGATCATCTAGATCCTTAACAATTTTATCATGACCACCAACTTTGGACTTTTCATTTTTAAGCAATTTTAATTTAGCTTTAGCATGGTCTCTTTCTTTAGTGAGTTTAGCAAATATTTCATTTTGAGACACCTCAAGGGTTTCAAGTTGCTCCTCAAGAGAGGCTACGGTCTCTTGTTCTTCTTCAAGGTCATTCTTTAATGATGCTACATCATCGGCATACTCTCGTTCAAGAGCACCCTTTTTATCAATGGTGTTCTCATGCATCCAAATAAGTTTTTGGCTCTCAATAGCGGTAGTCAAGATTTCAAAGAAGTGAGAGCTAGCAATTTTATCTTTGTAAAGAACCTTGAATACACTCTCACCTTTATCGCGTAGAGAGACAACCCAATCCTCTTCTTCATATTCATCCTCATCCTTATCACCACGAGAAATATTAGGTTCCATGGTAGGAGGTACCGTGGAACCCTTGGCCATAAGGCATATATGAGGACCGTGAGATAAAGATGAGGAGTTACTTGAGGATCCTTTCAAGATCTTGTCTTGACCAATAGAATCTTTGGTTTCCTCTACATTGTTAGCCACACAACAACTAGAGGAAATAGAAGCATTTTTATCATGGCCACAAGACAAATCAAGCATATCATCATGAGATTTATTCAAGCAACTTACACATGATATGCAAGGACTATCAACACAAGCATGTAAATCCTTTCTAGTGCTAGATGCGTTTAAGTCCAAAGATGAAGCATTGCAATGAGATAGAGATGATGAATCATCAATAGTAAGCTCAATATCAACATTGCAATTTTCATCACCACTCACCATATCATTACCTTGTGTCTTACCACACTTTGGTGAAGTGGATGAAGATGAGAACTCATCACGGCCGGAAGTGGAAGCAATACAATCATCCTCAATAATATTGGACACATCATATTTGTCTTGAAGCTTTGTCCATAATTCATGAGCCCTCCCAAAAGGCATGATTGAAGAAGTAACTACATTGCTCACAACAATGGAAAACACATGAGAAGCAAGAGCATCGAGACAAGAGTTTTTCTTCTCCTCATAAGATAATTTTTGGGGATCCTTAGGAGAAGAAAAACCCATGTCAAGAAATCGCTCCATGTTCGGGGAGATACCCCGCAAAATATTAAGCACATAAATTTTCCATAGATCATAATTTGTGCCATCAAATATAAACAAGTTATTGTGATCTAATCCCCTAATCGACATCTTTACTCTCAAGGCGGTGAAGCCTAAGAATGAGAGACCTTGCTCTGATACCAATTGAAAGGACACGGATGTCGCCTAGAGGGGGGTGAATAGGCGATTTAAAACTTTTACGAGATGGGCTTAACAAATGCGGAATAAAACTAGCGTTTACTTTGACAAGCCCAAAGCCTATATACTATTGTTCACCTATGTGCACCAACAACTTATTCTAAGCAATGGTTCACCTATGTGCATCAACAACTTATGCTAAGCAATACAAGCAAGTATGTGATAGCAAGATATATATAACTTCAAGCACGATGGCTATCACAAGGTAAAGTGCATAAGTAAAGAGCTCGGGTATAGAGATAACCGAGGCACGCGGGAGACGATGATTTATCCCGGAGTTCACACTCTTGCGAGTGCTAATCTCCGGTGGAGAGGTGCGGTTGCTTAGTGCTCCCGAACGCCACAAGAGGCTCACCTTGAGGTGTGGTTGCTCGATGCACACCAACGCCACAAAGGCCTCACCCCAAGATGCGGTACTCACACCACACACCGAACGCCACGAAGGCGCCTCACCTAAATCTCCGGTGACCCTCGCCACAAAGGCCTAGGTCACGGTTCCACTAAGGGATTTCCTTCGAGGCGGAAACCGGGCCTTACACAAAGCTTGGGGCACACATCCACAACTTAATTGGAGGCTCCCAAGAAATCGCCACAAAGGCCTCCAATCCGTCTAGGGTTCCAAGAACCCAAGATTAACAACTTTCTTGCTTTCACCTCCACGAATCACCGTGGAGAACTCAAACCGATGCACCAAATGCAATGGCAAGAACACCACAAAGATGATCCAATCCTTCACTCTCAAATACCAACAAAGCTACTAAAGCTATTGAGGGAATAAGAGAGGAAGAACAATATAAGAAGAGGAACACAAAAATTCTCTCCAAGATCTAGATCTAGAGATTCCCTCACAAAGAGATGAATTTGATTTGGTGCAAATATAGATCTAGACCCCTCAATCTTTCTCTCAAAAAGATGCAAGAATCATTGGTTGGGGAAGGAGAGATCAAGCTCACAAAAAGTCAACAACAATGGTGGTGAGCTTGAGAGAGAGGAGGAAGAAGAAGTAGCCAGTGGTAAAAAACCAAGATAGAGAGGGCTTAAAAAGGATGCCCCAAATTTTCTGCCCGTTGGAGACTTGCTCGCGCGGGGGAGAAGGGGACCGGTAGTACCGGCCCTTGGTGGCCGGTACTACCGGCCAGTGATGGCAGGAGGTGGCGAAGAGAGAGCTACGGGCTGGGAGGGGGAGGCCGGAGCCTCCGGCCGGGGTACCGGCCAAGGTACCGCCGGGGCTCCAACCTCCCTGGCACAAGACCTGAGCCACAAATGGCTCTCCGGTACCACGGGCGGTACCTCGCCTGGAGGCTCCAGCCGTGGGCTGGGTATCGCGAGCGGTACCTTGCCTAGAGGCTCCAGCCATGGGCTGGGTGGAGGCTCCGGCCAGGGCAGGGTGGAGGCTCCGGCCAGGGTCCCTCCTCACAAAACGTTTTTACCTAAACACCCCATACCAAAACCTTAAGAACTTTTGCATCCGGACTCCGATTTCGATGATCTTGGGCTCGTTGAAATCACAACAACGAGCTCTACAACAATATGCATAGAAACATCATAGTCCAGCAAAGTAGAATAGCAACAAAAGACGAAAGGTTTGACCTATCTAAAAAAGACATACCGGTAAAACCTCCAATCTTGAAAATGCAACAACTTGAGTTGGGAAACTCGGATTTGGGTGAAACCAATTTTGTTGTAAAGAAGATGACAAGAGCTACCCCACAAAGAGTGAAAAGCTTAAGAACAAGTGGGGTAGGTTTTTCTATGTATTTTAGAGTGAAAACTCTCAATACGAGAAACCGAGAAAAACTCCAATATCGAAAACGCAACAAGTGATTCATGCGGAATCCGTTTTCGATGAACTAGAACTTGCTATGGAAGTAAGCACAAGCTCTAAAACATCACATGGATAAGATCCAAACAACAACCAAGAAAGATGATGCAAGGATGCAAAGGTTTGAGCTCTCCGAAGGATACGATCGAGTTACTCACTCGAGAGCCCTCTTGATAGTACGGCAACTAAACTATAAACCGGTCTCCAACTACACCATGAGACCGGTGAGAAAGAAACCCTATCAAGAGCAAACCTTAACCTTGCGCATTCCACTTGAGCTTGATGATGACGGTCTTGACCGCAACAAGATGGAACGCCTTTCTTGATTGTGCTTGCTTGATGAAGTCATGCGAAATGCTCCCCCATACTCCACTATGGGAGAGCTACTTCTTCGGTGCATCTTCACATATCCATGAACACCATATGGATGGCAAGATTCAAGCATATGATCTCTTCGAGTTGGCTCATCTTGAACTTGCACTTCATTTCTTCATTCTTCATCATGTTGATGTCTTGAGATAACTTGAGGGCTCACTTCATCTTCATCTTCAAGACATACTTGACACTTGATATCCTTCATCAATTTCTTCTTATTGCAACCTTGAAGCCAACAAATGGTTCAAGCATTGCCTATGGACAACACCTACAAATATAACTCAATGCAAACATTAGTCCATAGGGATTGTCATTAATTACCAAAACCACACATGGGGGCTCCATGCACTTTCAGAGACTCCTTGTCCCACGTGTGTAAAGGTGACAGTGTGTGCACCGTGTGGGTCTGTTAGGCTATATTTCACAGAATACTTATTCACTGTTATGAATGGCATAGTGAAGTGCTTATTTATATCTCTTTATGATTGCAATGTGTTTTGTATCACAATATATCTCGTGTGCTACTCTAGTGATGTTATTAAAGTAGTTTATTCCTCCCGCACGGTGTAATGGTGACAGGTGTGTGCATCGTGTAGTACTTGGCGTAGGCTATGATTGTGATCTCTTGTAGATTATGAAGTTAACTATTGCTATGATGGTATTGATGTGATCTATGCCTCCTTTCGTAGCGTGAAGGTGACAGGTGTGCATGCTATGTTAGTACTTGGTTTGGTTATGTTGATCCGTCATGCACTCTAAGGTTATTTAAACATGAACATCGAATATTGTGGAGCTTGTTAACTCCGGCATTGAGGGTTCGTGTAATCCTACACAGTTAGTGGTGTTCATCATCCAACAAGAGGGTGTAGAGTCTAGCATCTATCTATTTATTCTGTTATGTGATCAACGTTGAGAGAGTCCACTAGTGAAAGTATGATCCCTAGGCCTTGTTTCTAAATACTGCTATTATCGCTGCTTTTTTACTGTTTTACTGCATTTGTACTGCCTGCAATATTACCACCATCAACCACACGCCAGTTCTGGACAGCAAAGCACTTTTCTGGTGCTGTTGCTACTGCTCATATACATTCATACCACCTGTATTTCACTATCTCTTCGCCGAACTAGTGCACCTATTAGGTGTGTTGGGGACACAAGAGACTTCTTGCTTTGTGGTTGCAGGGTTGGTTGAGAGGGATATCTTTGACCTCTTCCTCCCTGAGTTCGATAAACCTTGGGTGATCCACTTAAGGGAAACTTGCTGCTGTTTTACAAACCTCTGCTCTTGGAGGCCCAACACTGTCTACAAGAATAGAAGCTCCCGTAGACATCATGCTCCCAGTGTGAGTGTTGTCGATGCTTTGGAGACAAGATGAGGCCCGGAAAGGCAATGGTATGAAGAGGTGTGTGTGAGAGGCATGCGCAACTGCTTTCCTCTTAAAGACTTGGATGTGGCCACCATCAATATCAGCGCAGAAGAGTAACGATGATTGCGAACCCTACGGAAGGTGAAGCTGAGGCCAATAATGACAACGAACAAGGGCTAGCGTGTAGAAGGTGAAACAGTTGCTCGATCGTTGTCGGCCTAGGACCAAATAGGGAGAACACACATGGTCCGTAAACGTGAAAGACGTCATGGTGAACATGTTGGTCTGTTTGCGTCGTACCGTGGAAGATTCAGGAGTTACCAAACACAAAATGTGAAGTAAGCATGATGTAATGAGCAGCACGGCACCAGCGTAGAGAAGGGATTAATCATGGAGCCTTGAACAAACAATAATTTCCTGGGCTTACACAAGAGATGTAAATCCAAAGAAAAACAAATCAGCGGAACCTAAACAAGAGGGTGGCCAGATCCTTCTAATCATCTGCTACTCCACTACTGTACTGTTGACTACGTATAGCATTCCTTCGTTCCCCTTTCCTGAGCGCCTAGTGGACTAGTGGTTGCCCAGGAACAGTTAAAAAATGAAAAGGACAATAAATGGCTAACTAATTAAGGTGTCATCAGTATATGGGGCCCACCACGCCGGGTTGCCCTGCCCAAAAATGTCGAAGAAAAAAAGAAGAAACTTTGGGCGGCCTAGAGATCCGGCAGGTTGCTGAGGAGCTCGGCGAAGGTTCTTGGCGACGGCACGGTGGGCGTGGCGAGGAGGTTCCGGGGGCTGGGGACGAAGGGGTCGGAGTAGTAGGATTGTGGCGGCGGCCTGGAGGGCCCGCCGGCGCCGCCGCTGCCGGAGGAGGCTGCGCCGGTGGATGCGGTCCGGAGGATGGGGCTGAGCTCGTTGAGCCAGCTGAGGCAGCTGGCGTCGAAGGGCAGCGGCGAGAACTGGCCCGAGGCGGCGGCGGGCGGCAGGGACGACGGCAGGGGGGAGAGGATGCCGGGTCGCGCCGAGCTGACGACCGCCGCGAGGCCGCCGTCGTCGAAGCGGTAGTCGGAGAAGTCCATGAACTGCGCCGGGGGCGCCGGCGCGGGGGAGGGGCGCACGGACCGCTCGATGGTGGCCAGCCTCGCGGCCGGGGACATGGCGGCGGACGGCGAGAGGAGCAGCTCGGGCGGGAGGTACATCGGCTGGTCGTCCGGCGCGTCGTCGTCCATCTGGCAGTCGGAGGCGGAGGCGGAGAAGGAGCCGGGGCCGGTGAGGCGCTGCACGAGCGCCATGAACTCGCTGGGCTTGGTGTGGATGATCTTGGGGGACGCGTCGTAGATGATGACCGGCTCCCGCGGCGGCTGCGGCTGGTGCTTGTCCTCGCGGCGGCCGTGCTGCGGCTGGGTCTGAGCGTGCGGCGGCGGGCCGGAAGATGGCTTCTTGATGGCGTGCGACTCGGGGCGCACGTTGAGGCGCGGCGGGCGCGGGCCCTGGAGCTGGAGCTGGCGGCGCGGCGTGGTGGGCGTGCCCGCGGGGGAGGAGGAGGGCGGGTCCATCCGCGGGCGGGCCGTGAGCCTGGCCCGGGCGTGGTCGGAGGGCGGCGGCGGGCCGGCGACGGCGCGGGATAAGAGGCGGAGGAGCGGGGGAAGGGTGCGGTGACCGTGATGGGAATGGGGGTGGGGATGGTTCAACATGTGAGTGTGTGGGTGTGTGAGCTCGGCTTCGGCAGGGGAGTGGAAAGTCAATCAACCGGCTTGTGTGTGGCGGTGTGCTGTAATCGGAGGTGGAATTTCCACGGGCGGTCGGGTGGAGGGTTTGTAGGCAAGGCATTCTTCTGTGTCGGGACTGGTTCTTTGCGCAGGACGGCAGCAGCGGCAGTGGACTCGGCTCGCTCCCGCGCCGCTCCGCGTCGCCGGCGATTGTTTTTTCGCTGACGGCGACGTTGCCGGAATACAGGAGAGCGAAATGCGCCCTCGGTTGAACGGGTCCGTCGGTGGCCGTGCACAACAAAAAGTACGGCACCGTTTTCTTTGGCTTCACAGTACAGGCAGGCTACCGTACATACTCTTTTGAATAGGAAGTTTTGTCGTTCCGATGTCGCCGGAAAAGGTTTCACTTGTCCCAGCAGTAGCCGTACCGACGTGAGCATCATCGGTGTATCACAGCTAGATCCGCTACTCGTTCTGTGCTTTCAATCCACCACAGCAACGCCCGCGTAGTACGTGTGCGTAGCCCCTGCCGCACAAATCGAACATGTGGCGGCCACCCCGACGCGCGCGACGGCCCGACCTGCCGCCCAACTATTCATGCGATGCCGATGCAGCGGACCACCTTTGCACTGAGACTCACCAAAAGTTCATTTATGTATCGAACACCCATCCTATGCGATTCTGTCTGTTTGGTGGGTCGACCCGCCGGCAGAATTCGGGTGGCACTCTAGCATCCCAAACCATCGTCGACACCGGCGTGATCAATCTTAGAGCATCTCCAGTCGCGTACCTCAAACCGTTCTCCAAATAGCGCCGGATCGAGTGTTTGGAGGATGAGTTTTGTTCGTGTCACGTTTGGGGGACGTCGCTCTAGTCGCGTCCCCCAAACGCTGTCCCCAATCAGAAATTCAAATAGTTTACATTCAAAAGAGATCGTTCCTGTCGAATCGTCGCGATCAGAGTAATGGCGATCAAAGTACTGGGCGCGCAATCATATTACAGACCGGTGGTGCATCCTAAATTAGAAGAAGGGGTTGGGCGAGGTCGACGCATCCTGAGTCGACGTAGGCCCGTTGATCACGGTGAACTCATCGTGATCTGCCCGGTGTGCATGCTCTGTCTGTTCTGACGCCGAGGCCGACGCAGGTGTAGTAGCAGATGCTGTCATAGACGCGTCTGCCGGCTCTTGCCCTGGGGTTGGGGTTGTTGCCGCTGCCTGGGCCACCGCCTCGGCCGCCGCCATTTTGGCTTCGATATCGTCGAGGATCTGGCCTTTGAAGAAGTTGTGCGCCGCTCGCGTTCGGGGAGACATTCCTTCTGTCGACGCTCTCAGCAGGGACATGTCGTCCCTGCGTTTCTTGAGCTCCATCTTCTCCTCTTGCCTCTTGAGCAACGCCGCCCACCTTTCGTCGGCCTTTTTGTCGTGGGAGAGCAAGGTCGAGGAGACCTCGACGAGGCATTTCGTGATCGACGTCTGCGTCTTCTCGGACGACGCAGCGTCGGCCTTGGCAGCCTTGTTGCCGACAGGGCGCCCTGCCGACGTTGCCAGCAGCGCATCCAGATCAATGGCGTCTTTCCCCTTCAACAACGACTGGCGCGTCAATCGCCATTTCTCGTTCATCTTAAGCTTGCTATAGCAATGCGTCAGCGTGAAAGACTTATGTCCTTCCGAGTTCCTCCGGTACAAATCCATGGCCTTGTCAAACTAACCAAAGGAAACGCAATCATTTCATCGAACAAAATGTAGGCGCTACAGATTATGTAAGAAAGAGTCGCACCATTTGGCTGATGTCATCGCCGCTCTCGCCTCTAGTCTCCATCTCGCTATGAAACCCATGGAACATGTTCACCGACGCATGGATGATGGCCCATCGCGTCGACATTGCCTTTTGGTCCTCTTCATTGCCACTTTGTTGTAGTCGCTGTTCATGAGCTTGCGCTCATCGAACCCGGCCTTGATCCTCGCCCAATACTTCCCGTACTTTTGGTTGGCGCCGATGATGGAGTCATGGCTCACCGTCGCCCACGACTCGCACAGACATTGATCCTCCAGAGCCGTCCACTTGGGGCCTCGTGTGCCCGACGCCTTCTTCTTCTTGTTCTTCCTCACGCCGTCCGCGTCAACCTCCACGGGATCATCGGCATCCTCATCGGCACCCTCCTCGTCCTCTTCCTCGCCGTCCTCTTCGTCCTCATCGTCGTCGTCGTCCTCCACCCCCTCCCCCTCCTCCTCGTCCTCCTCTTCCCCCTCATCCTCCTCCTCAGCATCGGCACTGTCGAATTCGAGCGGCCCCTGCAGCCAATGAACGGGGCGCCGTCCGGACCGGGTCCTGGCTCGCGCTGGGGCGTTTTCTCGTACGCCGGGGAGTAGAAGAGGGAGGTGGGGTTGAAGTCGCCATGCGGCAGCGCATCCTGGTAGTGGAGCGACAAGTTTGGCGTCACGCACCCGGGAGCGGCGGAGGGGCCGTCGTCGTAGAACCCGGATGTCGACGGAAAGAGCACTCCTGAAACATACACCGACGCCGACGTACTCCATGGGCTCGCGTTGGTGGCAGCGATACACCCGGCCAGCATGTGCTGGTGCGCGCGCGCCGCCAACGCCTTCTTCTCCTGCTGCACCACCCTCCGTCCTTTCCGCTCCGCCGTGGAAAACTTCCGGCGTAGACAGTCTTGATGCCACTGATCATCGGTCCAGCCTTCTGGCTTCTTCTTCAGAGCCGGTGCCTTCCGCGGCTTCGCGAACGGAGCCTTCGCCCCTTTTGTCTCGCTGCCTGGTGGCTTCTTGGCCGCTTTCTTGGCCATCTTTTTGGGGGTTGTCGGGGGCGCCATGGATGCGGAGAGGGTAGCAGCAGCGGGAGGAACAGAGTAGCGACGGCGGGAGGGAGAAATGAATCGGCGGGATAGAAGGTCAAATGTGTTGGGAGGCCAGAAATGTGCGGCGGGAGAGGCGCGATGTGGCGGGAGGGGCACGATTTGGCAAGAGTGGGGGACGAATTTTTCATGTGCCGCTGACGCGTCGGGCCCGCGTCTCTTCGGCTCGCTTTTCGTTGTATCCGGCGTGCCCGGAGCGTCCCCTGTGTAGCGGGGACGGGCTCGGGGAACCGAAGAGGCTTTGGGGGACGCGGCTGGAAAGGTTTTTTTGTCCGGCGTGCCCGAAATCTCTTTAGGGGACGGTTTGGGGGACGCGACTGGAGATGCTCTTATTCATGCTAGCCATTTTAGCTATGCATACCAAGTTTGCCAATTCTTTCACATTTAGCAACACAAAAATATAAATTGGCAACTAAATAAAGTGGCAAATATGTTCCATTGCCCTTCATGCATCGCCAACAAATGGCAAGTTCCTTCCACATGTACAAAATGAGACAATATCATTTTGGCTCTTGGACACCAGTGCTCTCATTATATTAAAGAAAATTGAAGACTATATTTGTATGTTTCAAAAAAATATGTAAAATTCTAAAAGGAGCTGATGATGTATCCCACTAACGTATAAATCTCAATTACAAATGTTTTATTTTCTGAGCTACACAAAAGTGACAAAATATGATTTCTTTTTGGAGATTTAAATCACTATATTCAGTTCCACACATTTGTTATTTTTGTGTAGCCCAAAATACATATTATTTCCAGTTAAAAGTTTACATGCTCGTGGGATACAATATTGTCTACGTCATACTTTTTTTATAGAATTTTCTAAAACTAGAAATATGATTTTTAATTATTTTTTCCAAAAGAGATCACTGGTACCCGTGTGCACCAAATCTCTGTCCCAAAAAGTGGCTATATTTCCCAATAAAATGGCAAGTTCCTCCCGTGTGGCAATCATCTATGCCATTGCTCTTCAAACATCTCGAGCTCAAACATCTATGGCAAGTTCCTCCAAGACTTTTGTTCGGGATCGTAGATGGTCTCCATGTCAGTGAGCATGATCTGGTTCTCCTCGACCATGACCTTGGCTTCAGCATCTAAGAGCCTAGACTTGGCATCGGCATCTATGAGTCTAGCCTTGGCTTCTCCCTCGAGGAGCCGAGACTTGGCATTGGCATCATCCACCTGAAGAGCTCTCCTTTGGAGATAGACAAAGCTTCTTGTTACAACCTTTTTTTTCTCTCTCTCTCTGTGTCGCCTCTCTTCCTTCTTACCAAGGGTTTCTTCCTTCTTCACCGTCAACTCCCTCAAGGTTTTTTCGAATGCCAAGGAGGAAGCTTAGCGGTTGATGTCAGTCTTGGTGGCCTTGTGCCCTACAGGCCAGCGGGCACGACCATGCCCGCCTAGCTCGTCGGTTGTACGGTTGCCAAGGTAGGTGCCATCGTCGTAAACGTCAATGGCTCCATCAATGACACCATCCACTGACGCGTTACCACCCGCGTTCTCGAGTTTTTTCCCGAAGGGCATAAGCTAGTTTCCCACTTCTTGGTATCCTTGCTCGCAATTCAGCAATGACTTGGTGTGAAAGCCTTGTTGTCATAAGACGCCTTGAAATGTTCCAAAACGTGCACAACCTACAAATATAGGCAACAGCCATTGACAATTGCTCACGTAATTGCAGTTTACATTGAGAAGAGAGGAAGTAAGGGAAAAAAAATTGTCGTTCCAATGTTGCCGGAAAGGTTTCATTTGTCCTCGCAATAGCCGTACCAAGCATCATCGGTCGGTGTATGACAGCTGGTCCGGTGAAACATTTATTCAATACTCCTTATGTGCTTTCAGTCGACCACAAGAACGCCGCATGGTACTTGTGCCTATCCCCTTTCACAGAAATCGCAGAAATTTTGGCAAAAGAGACCACCTGCCCCAACGAATTGCTAAAAAGAACCACCTACGAATTAAATTGACAAAAAGGACCACCTTTTCAGTGGCGGCAGCACCCCCAGCTGACGCGTGAAGACGTGCCGCCGAAGTAGATGGCGGCAGGGTTGCCGTCGCGACGGTGCGGGGCCACCTGGAGCATGCCGCCCCTAGCATTGGCGGCAGGATCTTGATCCCTACCTGGTCATAAAATCTAGTGCGTGTCTGTGTTAATCTAGTGCGTGTCTGTGTTAGAATTGGTGCGTTTATTCCCAGCTATTTACATGATCGGTGTAAGATTGCAACCCATATAAATAAAATCACTCGGTTTTGGTTTAATTTGAGCCGCCTATTTTGTTTTGCGCATCTCTAACGGGGCGACGCAAATGGACGTTCGCGCGGACCAAAAATACGTCTGTATCATGTTTCAGCGGCCCAACGCATAGTATTCGGGCCATCCGCGGAGACCCAAACGCGGCTCAAATATGCGGTACGTTTGCGATCGTCCGCATGCTTCTCGCACAGGCCCACCTAGCAGCGCACAGATGCTTCGTCTTCAGCGCGGCATGACTTACGGGCGGCGCGCTGCAGCTTTTCAGGACCGCGTTAATGGTGCGCCTCGGCTTCCACGTGCGTGCGCTGGTGGGTGGTGTCGCCGTGGCAGGCCATTGAAGGTGAGATGGTGTTCGAGCCTTTTGAAGGTCCACTGGCGGCGCCCAATTTCTCGACCACACCATTGTTACAGACCGTCGTATCCACCCGACCGACGCCATGTGGAAAAAATCTTGGCCGTTCCGCAAAACCAAGAACGACCACGAGGCTAGGAGCTCACGGTCCGGCAAGAAGCCACGGGTCGGGCGGTACGTCCGCATCGATTTCGCCGGCGCCTCTGGGAGGAAAACCGGTCGGTGCCATGGTCGAACGCTAACCTGCCTGGAGGCGTCGTCATCCGCGACGAGGCGATGCGCGCGTCCTCTGCTCCGGCCCGTCGGACGAGAGGGTCGGGCCGCCGCCCCCGCGTCAAGGAGGGGGATGTCGCGGCCTCGCCACCACTTCCACCGGCGAAGAAGAAATGGTGGGAGAAGGAGGCTGAGGCGTAGGCGGCCCTCAGTGGCGACGACGACGAGGAATTTCCCGCCCTACAGTTCATGGTCGGCCGCTCCATCGACGAAGACTACCGGCACATTACACTGGACCCGCGGCAGGCGGCGGTGTGGTCCGCCAGGGACCATGGCGCCAACTACGTCGACTTCGCCGGACCATCGGAGCTGCCGGCGCCAAAGGAGGAGAAGGCCGACGAGGAGGAGGCCGACGATGGCACCGATCGGTTTTCCTCCCAAAGGAGGCGTGCGAAAAATCGATGCAGTCGTACCGCTCGACCCGCGGCTTTTTGCCGGACCATGAGCCGCTAGCCTCGTGGTCGTTCTTGGTTTTGCGAAACGGCCAAGATTTTCTCCCCATGGCGTCGGTCGGGTGGATACTACGGACTGTGACAATGGTGTGGTCGAGAAATTGGGGGCCGCCAGCGGACCTTCAAAAGGCTCGGACACCATCTCGCCTTCAATGGTCTGCCACTGCGACACCACCCACCAGCGCACGCACGTGGAAGCCGAGGCGCACCATTAACGCGGCCCTGAAAAGCGGCAGCGCGCCGCCCGTAAGTCATGCCGCATTGAAGACGAAGCATCTGTGCGCTGCTAGGCGGGCCCGTGCGAGAAGCATGCAGACGACCGGCCTATCCGTGTAGTGTCCACGCAGACGCAAACGTACCGCATATTTGAGCCGTGTTTGGGTCTCCGCGGATGGCCCGGATACTATGCGTCGGGCCGCTGAAACAAGATACAAATGTATTTTCGGTTCACGCGAACTCGTTCGTTTGCGTCGCTCCGTTGAAGCTGAGCAAAACAAAATAGGCGGCTCAAATTAAACCAAAACCGAGTGATTTTATTTATATGGGTTGCAATCTAACACAGATCATGTAAATAGCTGGGAATAATCGTACCAATTCTAGCACAGACACGCACTAGATTAACACAGACACGCACTAGATTTTATGATGAGGTAGGGATTAAGATCCTGCCGCCAAAGCTAGGGGCGGCATGCTCCAGGTGGCCTTGCCGCCACAAGCGGGGGCGGCAGGTCCCGCACCATAGCGACGGCAACCCTGCCGCCATCTACTTCGGCGGCACGTCTCTACGTGTCAGCTGGGGGCGCTGCCGCCACTGAGAAGGTGGTCATTTTTGTCAATTTAATTCACATGTGGTCTTTTTTGCCAATTCGTTGGGGCAGGTAGTCTCTTTTGTCAAAATCTGCTGCCCATAAGCAACTATTCATGGGATGCGGATGCCGGACCACCTTTGCCCTAGAAGTTCATTTATGTACTCCTTCTAATCCATAAAAAATACGTGAGGTTTATTAAAATTTAAATGTATCTCAGGTAATCTTTATGGAACGGAGGGCTAGATTGACATGTACGGGGAACGCCGGCATCAATGGCATGTACGATGCCTATGCTCAGTCTGACACTCGCCGCGCACTTCATACGACCTCCCGAAGGATTTTTTTTACCTACTTTTTTTTAATGTATGGCATCTTAAGGGCTCCTTTGATTTGAAGGATAGGAAAAACATAGGAATAGGAAAGGTATAGGATTAGAATGACATGTCTACTTGAATCCTATAGGAAGATGAAGTTTGTTTGATTGTAGCAAATGAATTTTTCCATGAGGTATGAGCTAATGCTTTTTTCTATAGGAATTACACTATAAGATTCCTATAGGAATTTTTCCTATAAGCTATATTTCTATGAATCAAACAACATGTATAGGAAATTTTCCCATAGGAACCAAATCCTACATAATTCCTATGCAAATCCTTTGAATCAAAGGAGCCCTAAGTAGTTCAACACAAACGAATTTAGGGTGTTTGTTTTGATCCGCAAGAACAAAGACACAAAACCCAATTCAGCAATCCGAAGCAAACGAACTGAGACACACGTATCGAACTATTCTCATCCTAAATTTTGAGCTTGACATGCGTGTGCACGAACAGCAGCAGAATTGGGACAAAGAAGAAAGTCAAAAGCAGGAGGTAGGTCCGTGGTTTCAAGTTGAGTAGTGAGTGGTTCCTTGAGGGGAGTCGGCGGAAACCTTTACTCATTTGATTTCCTCCCAAAAGAAGGAGGGGCAAGGCTGATGTGGTAGGCGCCAAGAAAGATACCATTCAATTAGGCACCAGGTACTATCCATCACACTTATATCCACGCACGTCCACGTCTTCTCCTGCTCCGTCCAGTGCACATGTGGCACACAAGCCACTCAACGCACAAAATTGACAATACCTCTGCACACAACCCTACCGCGACGCCAACATTACCCCGTTCCTCGCTATTCCCAGTATCATCTGTTTCAGTTGTTGCTCGCCGGAGCCCAGTCCCGATGTTGACAGCCTTGTGCGCACTTGCCGCCACCTGGACATGTCCATTTTGCCGCACATCCCCTCAAAGACGCCAACCAAAATCAACGCCTAGATCCTTTTTGGTCATTTGCGTAGCCGTATTTGAGGTACAAACCTGGAACTATTCAACCATTTACGCTGGCATAGATATTAGCCAGTGACAATATTATAAGACCATTGTCTCATGTGTATGTGGACATCGCTAGGTCGATCGAGTATTTCTACAAAAAATTGTTGGAGATATGCCCTAAAGGTAATGCTAAAGATTATTATTATCGTATTTCTTGCTCATGATAAATGTTTAAACTCCATGTTAGAATTGTATCAATAGGAAACATAATACTTGTGTGGTTTCATAAACAACGCCATGTCCATAGTACGCCTCTATAACTAGCTTGTTGATTAATGATGGTTAACATTTCCTAACCATAGACATGTCTTGTTAATTAATAAGGTATTGTCCTTAGGAGAATGGCGTGATAGACATACCCAACTAAGCAAAGTAATTAGATCGTGCCAATGTGTCTAAACTGCCATAGCTTTCTGATACGTCTCCAACGTATCGATAATTTCTTATGTTTCATACTTGTTTTATGACAATACCTACATGTTTTATACATACTTTATGTCATATTTATGCATTTTCTGGCACTAACCTATTAACAAGATGCCGAAGAGCCGATTCTTGTTTTCTGCTGTTTTTGGTTTCGAAATCCTAGTAAGGAAATATTCTCGGAATTGGACGAAATCAACGCCCAGGATCTTATTTTTCCACGAAGCTTCCAGAAGTCCGAAAGGGAAACGAAGTGGGACGACGAGGCGGCGACACGCCAGGGCGGCGCGGCCCACCTCCTGGCCGCGCGGCCCTGTTGTGTGGGCCCCTCGTGGCGCCCCCTGACCTACCCTTCCGCCTACATAAGCCTTCGTCGATAATAACTCCAGTACCGAGAGCCACGATACGGAAAACCTTCCAGAGACGCCGCCGCCGCCAATCCCATCTCGGGGGATTCAGGAGATCGCCTCCGGCACCCTGCCGGGGGGGGAATCATCTCCGGAGGACTCGTCACCGCCATGGTCGCCTCCGGAGTGATGTGTGAGTAGTTCACCCCTGGACTATGGGTCCATAGCGGTAGCTAGATGGTCGTCTTCTCCTAATTGTGCTATCATTGTTGGATCTTGTGAGCTGCCTAACATGATCAAGATCATATATTTGTAATGCTACATGTTGCGTTTGTTGGGATCCGATGAATATTGAATGCTATGTTATGTTGATTATCAATCTATCATCTATGTGTTGTTTATGATCTTGCATGCTCTCCGTTATTAGTAGAGGCTCTGACCAAGTCGTTACTTGTAACTCCAAGAGGGAGTATTTATGCTCGATAGTGGGTTCATGCCTCCATTAAATGCAGGACAGTGACAGAAAGTTCTAAGGTTGTGGATGTGTTGTTGCCACTAGGGATAAAACATCAATGCTATGTCTAAGGATGTATTTGTTGATTACATTACGCACCATACTTAATGCAATTGTCTGTTGTTTGCAACTTAATACTGGAAGGGGTTCGGATGAAAACATGAAGGTGGACTTTTTAGGCATAGATGCATGCTGGATAGCGGTCTATGTACTTTGTCGTAATGCCCAATTGAATTTCACACTACTCATCATAACATGTATGTGCATTGTCATGCCATCTTTATTTGTCAATTGCCCAACTCGTAATTTGTTCACCCAACATGCTATTTATCTTATGGGAGAGACACCACTAGTGAACTGTGGACCCCGGTCCATTCTTTTACATCAAATACAATCTACTGCAATACTCGTTCTACTGTTTTCTGCAAACATCATCATCCACACTATATATCTAATCCTTTGTTACAGCAAGCCGGTGAGATTGACAACCTCACTGTTAAGTTGGGGCAAAGTACTTTGGTTGTGTTGTGCAGGTTCCACGTTGGCGCCGGAATCCCTGGTGTTGCGCCGCACTACACTCCGCCGCCATCAACCTTCAACGTGCTTCTTGACTCCTACTGGTTCGATAACCTTGGTTTCTTACTGAGGAAAAAACTTACAGCTGTACGCATCACACCTTCCTCTTGGGGTTTCCAACGGGCGTGTGCTTTACGCGTCATCAAGACTGTTTTTCTGGCGCCGTTGCCGGGGAGATCAAGACACGCTGCAAGGGGAGTCCCACTTCCAATCTCTTTACTTTGTTTTTTGTCTTGCTTTATTTTATTTACTTCTTTGTTTGCTGCACTATATCAAAATACAAAAAAATTAGTTGATAGCTTTACTTTATTTACTGTCTTGTTTGCCATATTAAAAACACAAAAAAATTAGTTACTTGTATTTACTTTATCTAGTTTGCTTTATTTACTATTGCTAAAATGGGTACTCCTGAAAATACTAAGTTGTGTGACTTCACAAACACAAATAATAATGATTTCTTATGCACACCTATTGCTCCACCTGCTACTATAGTAGAATTCTTTGAAATTAAACCTGCTTTACTAAATCTTGTTATGAGAGAGCAATGTTCTGGTGTTAGTTCTGATGATGCTGCTGCCCATCTTAATAATTTTGTTGAACTATGTGAAATGAAAAAGTATAAGGATGTAGATGGTGACATTATAAAATTAAAATTGTTTCCTTTCTCATTAAGAGGAAGAGCTAAAGATTGGTTGCTATCTCTGCCTAAGAATAGTATTGATTCATGGACTAAATGTAAGGATGCTTTCATTGGTAGATATTATCCTCCTCGCTAAAATTATATCTTTGAGAAGTAGCATAATGAATTTTAAGCAATTGGATAATGAGCATGTTGCCCAAGCATGGGAAAGAATGAAATCTTTGGTTAAAAATTGCCCAACCCATGGACTGACTACTTGGATGATCATCCAAACCTTTTATGCAGGATTGAATTTTTCCTCGCGGAACCTATTGGATTCAGCTGCTGGAGGTACTTTTATGTCCATCACTCTAGGCGCCGCAACAAAGCTTCTTGATAATATGATGATTAATTACTCTGAATGGCACACGGAAAGAGCTCCACAAGGTAAGAAGGTAAATTCTGTCGAAAAAACCTCCTCCTTGAGTGATAAAATTGATGCTATTATGTTTATGCTTGTGAACGGTAGGACAAATGTTGATCCTAATAATGTTCCGTTAGCTTCATTGGTTGCCCAAGAAGAACATGTTGATGTGAACTTCATTAAAAATAATAATTTTAACAATAATGCTTATCAAAATAATTCTAGTAACAACTATAGGCCATATCCTTATAATAATGGTAACGGGTATGGTAATTCTTATGGGAATTCTTACAACAGTAATAGGAATACACCCCCTGGACTTGAAGCCATGCTTAAAGAATTTATTAGTACACAAACTGCTTTTAACAAATCTGTTGAAGAAAAGCTTGGGAAAATTGATATACTTGCTTCTAAAGTCGATAGTCTTGCTGCTGATGTTGATCTTTTGAAATCAAAAGTTATGCCTAATGAAAATAAAGATATTAAGTCGTTTGCTACAGCAAACGCCATCCAAGTTAGAATTAATGAAAATATAAGATTGATGGCCGAATTGCGTGCTAGGTGGGATAAAGAAGAAAATGCTAAAGATAACAATATAGCTAAAGTTTGGACTATTACCACCACTAGTAATGCTAATGCTTCACATGTTGCTGCACCTCCTACTATTAATGGTAAAATAATTGGTGTTGGCAATGTTTCCACTTCTAATGCAAAGCCTGCAAAACTGCCAGAACCTACTAAAACTGCTGAAACTGCTTGTGATAAAACTGCTGAATTTTTTTCCCATATTGGGGATAATGATCCCATTGCTTTAGATCATAATGGTTTAGATTTTGATGATTGCCATATCTCTGAAGTTATAAAGTTATTACAAAAGCTTTCTAAAAGTCCTAATGCTAGTGCTATAAATTTGGCCTTTACGAAACATATTACAAATGCTCTCATAAAAGCTAGAGAAGAGAAACTAAAACTTGAAACTTC
This sequence comes from Lolium rigidum, assembly GCF_022539505.1. Taxonomy (NCBI): domain Eukaryota; kingdom Viridiplantae; phylum Streptophyta; class Magnoliopsida; order Poales; family Poaceae; genus Lolium; species Lolium rigidum. The sequence goes on from NC_061514.1 coordinate 140,037,840, forward strand.
TATTCCTAGGAAGTTAGAGGATGGTTGGGAGCCCATCATTAAGATGAAGGTCAATGATTTTGATTGTAATGCCTTATGTGATCTTGGTGCGAGTATTTCCGTTATGCCTAGGAAAATCTATAATATGCTTGACTTACCACCATTGAAAAATTGTTATTTGGATGTTAATCTTGCTGATAATTCTACAAAGAAACCTTTGGGGAGGGTTGATAATGTTCGCATTACGGTCAACAATAACCTTATCCCCGTTGATTTTGTTGTCTTGGATATTGAATGCAATGCATCTTGTCCCATTATATTGGGAAGACCTTTTCTTCGAACTGTTGGTGCTATTATTGATATGAAGGAAGGTAATATTAAATATCAATTTCCTCTCAAGAAAGGTATGGAACACTTCCCTAGAAAGAGAATGAAGTTACCTTTTGATTCTATTATTAGAACAAATTATGATGTTGATGCTTCGTCTCTTGATGTTACTTGATTCACACTTTCCGCGCCTAGCTGAAAGGCGTTAAAGAAAAGCGCTTATGGGAGACAACCCATGATTTTACTTCTGCACTTTTGTTTTATATTTGAGTCTTGGAAGTTGTTACTACTGTAGCAACCTCTCCTTATCTTAATTTTGTTGCATTGTTGTGCCAAGTAAAGTCTTTGATAGTAAGGTTCATACTAGATTTGGATTACTGCGCAGAAATAGATTTCTTGCTGTCACGAATTTGAGTAGTAGTCTCTGTAGGTAACTCAGAAAAATCTTCAAATTTACGTGAGTAATCCTCAGATATGTACGCAACTTTCATTCAATTTGAGCATTTTCATTTGAGCAAGTCTGGTGCACCTAAAAAATTCGTCTTTACGGACCGTTCTGTTTTGACAGATTCTTCCTTTTATTTCGCATTGCCTGTTTTGCTATGTTTGATGGATTTCTTTATTCCATTAACTTTCAGTAGCTTTGTGCAATGTCCAGAAGTGTTAAGAATGATTATGTCACCTCTGAACATGTGAATTTTGATTATGCACTAACCCTCTAATGAGTTGTTTTGAGTTTGGTGTTGAGGAAGTTTTCAAGGATCAAGAGAGGAGGATGATACAATATGATCAAGGAGAGTGAAAGCTCTAAGCTTGGGGATGCCCCCGGTGGTTCATTCCTGCATATTTCAAGAAGACTCAAGCATCTAAGCTTGGGGATGCCCAAGGCATCCCCTTCTTCATCGACAACATTATCAGGTTCCTCTAGTGAAACTATATTTTTATTCCATCACATCTTATGTGCTTTACTTGGAGCGTCTGTTTGTTTTTGTTTTGTTTTGTTTGAATAAAGTTGGATCCTAGCATTCATTGTGTGGGAGAGAGACACGCTCCGCTGTTGCATATGGACAAATATGTCCTTAGCCCTACTCATAATGTTCATGGCGAAGGTTGAAACTGCTTCGTTAATTGTTATATGGTTGGAAACAGAAAATGCTACATGTAGTAATTGGTAGAATGTCTTGAATAATTTGATACTTGGCAATTGTTGTGCTCATAAGGATCATTTTTAAGCTCTTGCATCATATACTTTGCACCTATTAGTGAAGAAATACATAGAGCTTGCTAAAATTTGGTTTGCATGATTGGTCTCTCTAAGGTCTAGATATTTTCTAGTAAGGGTTTGAACAACAAGGAAGATAGTGTAGGGTCTTATAATGCTTGCAATATGTTTTTATGTGAGTTTTGCTGTACCGGTTCATACTTGTGTTTGCTTCAAATAACCTTGCTAGCCTAAGCCTTGTATTGAGAGGGAATACTTCTCGTGCATCCAAATCCTTGAGCCAATAACTATGCCACTTGTGTCCACCATACCTACCTACTACATGGTATTTCTCCGCCATTCCAAAGTAAATTGCTTGAGTGCTATCTTTAAACACTTCAAAAGTTATTACCTCTTATTTGTGTCAATGTTTTATAGCTCATGAGGAAGTATGTGATGTTTATCTTTCAATCTTGTTGGGCAACTTTCACCAATGGACTAGTGGCTTCATCCGCTTATCCAATAATTTTGCAAAAAGAGTCGGCAATGGGATTCCCAGTCCCAAATTAATTAACCTTCATAATTTTACAAAAATAGACACTCCTCCATGGTATGTGATTGTTGGACGGCACCTGAGGATTCGGTTAGCCATGGCTTGGGAAAGCAAAGGTGGGGAGGAGTGTCATCTAAATAAAACTAAAATAAAAAGGCACTCCTTCATGATATGAGATTGTTGGCAGGCACCCGAGGATTCGGTTAGCCATGGTTTGTGAAAGCAAGGTTGGAAGGAGTGCCACCCAAAAATAAAAATGTTTCATGGGAGCCGCTCTTTGAAGGTTTGTCTGGCAAGGGGGTTAGAGTACCCACTACCATTCGTTGATAACAACAAACACCTCTCAAAACTTTACTTTTATGCTCTCTTTATGTTTTCAAAATAAAAGCTCTAGCACAAATATAGCAATCAATGCTTCCCTCTGCGAAGGGCCATTCTTCTACTTTTATGTTGAGTCAGTTTACCCACTCCTCTCCATCTTAAGAAGCAAACACTTGTGTTAACTGTGCATTGATTCTTACATGCTTGCATATTTGCATTCATCATATTACTTTATATTGACAACTATCCATGAGATATACATGTTACAAGTTGAAAGCAACCGCTGAAACATAATCTTCCTTTGTGTTGCTTCAACGCCTTTACTATGAATTTATTGCTTTATGAGTTAACTCTAATGCAAGACTTATTGATGCTTGTCTTGAAAGTACTATTCATGAAAAGTCTTTGCTATATGATTCAATTGTTTAACCATTGTCTTTACCATTTCTTCGAATCGCTGCATTCATTACATGTGCTTACAATAGTATTGATCAAGATTATGATGCGTGTCACTTCAGAAATTATCTTTGTTATCGTTTACCTACTCGGGACGAGTAGGAACTAAGCTTGGGGATGCTGATACGTCTCCAACGTATCGATAATTTCTTATGTTCCATGCTTGTTTTATGACAATACCTACATGTTTTATACATACTTTATGTCATATTTATGCATTTTCCGACACTAACCTATTAACAAGATGCCGAAGAGCCGATTGTCGTTTTCGTCTGTTTTTGGTTTCAGAAATCCTAGTAAGGAAATATTCTCGGAATTTGACGAAATCAACGCCCAGGATCTTATTTTTCCACGAAGCTTCCAGAAGTCCAAAAGGGAAACGAAGTGGGGCGACGAGGCGGCGACACGCCAGGGCGGCGCGGCCCACCTCCTGGCCGCGCGGCCCTGTTGTGTGGGCCCCTCGTGGCGCCCCCTGACCTACCCTTCCGCCTACATAAGCCTTCGTCGATAATAACTCCAGTACCGAGAGCCACGATACGAAAACCTTCCGGAGACGCCGCCGCCGCCAATCCCATCTCGGGGGATTCAGAGATCGCCTCCGGCACCCTGCCGGAGAGGGGAATCATCTTCCGGAGGACTCTTCACCGCCATGGTCGCCTCAGGAGTGATGTGTGAGTAGTTCACCCCTGGACTATGGGTCCATAGCAGTAGCTAGATGGTCATCTTCTCCTAATTGTGCTATCATTCTTGGATCTTGTGAGCTGCCTAACATGATCAAGATCATCTATTTGTAATGCTACATGTTGCGTTTGTTGGGATCCGATGAATATTGAATGCTATGTTATGTTGATTATCAATCTATCATCTATGTGTTGTTTATGATCTTGCATGCTCTCTCGTTATTAGTAGAGGCTCGGCCAAGTCGTTACTTGTAACTCCAAGAGGGAGTATTTATGCTCGATAGTGGGTTCATGCCTCCATTAAATCTGGGACAAGTGATGTAAAGTTCTAAGGTTGTGGATGTGCTGTTGCCACTAGGGATAAAACATCAATGCTATGTCTAAGGATGTATTTGTTGATTACATTACGCACCATACTTAATGCAATTGTCCGTTGTTTGCAACTTAATACTCGGAAGGGGTTCGGATGATAACCTCGAAGGTGGACTTTTTAGGCATAGATGCATGCCGGATAGCGGTCTATGTACTTTGTCGTAATGCCCAATTGAATTTCACACTACTCATCATAACATGTATGTGCATTGTCATGCCATCTTTATTTGTCAATTGCCCAACTGTAATTTGGTCACCCAACATGCTATTTATCTTATGGGAGAGACACCACTAGTGAACTGTGGACCCCGGTCCATTCTTTTACATCAAATACAATCTCATCGCAATACTCGTTCTACTGTTTTCTGCAAACATCATCATCCACACTATACATCTAATCCTTTGTTACAGCAAGCCGGTGAGATTGACAATCTCACTGTTAAGTTGGGGCAAAGTACTTTGGTTGTGTTATGCAGGTTCCACGTTGGCGCCGGAATCCCTGGTGTTGCGTCGTACTACACTCTGCCGCCATCAACCTTCAACGTGCTTCTTGACTCCTACTGGTTCGATAACCTTGGTTTCTTACTGAGGGAAAAACTTACAGCTGTACGCATCACACCTTCCTCTTGGGGTTCCCAACGGGCGTGTGCTTTACGCGTCATCACTTTCCAATGTCAAGCATCGTGATCTTTAGACCATGAGATTATATTACTCCCTAGTACCGCAAGATTATTTTTTAGCATCAAGTGCCACTTTATAATTAGGTGATCATAAATGTATCTTTCGGGTAGCTCGGAAAGTTATTGTTGAACTGCGGCATGACCCAAGACTTTGATTTGTCCATCCATGTGAGAGAAGGATATTCTTCGGGCTACTCAGTAATGCAACATCCAATAGACACGGAAAGCACACAGTAATGCAACATCCAATAGACATGGAAAGCACACGACTAATGAGTTGGTCACATGGATATTATGTTATAGTACGAGTAGATAGTACTTTCCAGTAAAGATATTGAACTAGGTATGGTTATACCAATGATCAAATCTTAGGCAAGTAAAAATATCGCGAGAAAAGGGAATGAAATACAGGATTCCTTCAATCCTCAATATCATGGTTCAAACACATAAAGATCTTCGTTGAATATGTGATAGTCATTATAGGCATCCAGGTCCCGCTAATGATTATTGATGAGAGAGGTGTCTCGATCATGTCTGAATGTTCTTGAACCCGTAGGGCAATACACTTAACATTCGACAATGCTAGGGTAGCTGTAGGATATCAATTATGGTCTGACCAAAAGTTGTTCGAAGTCTCGAATGGGATCCGAGATATCACGAGGAGCTCTAGAATGTTCTGGAGATAAATTTTTACATAAGAAGTTGGATTTAGGGTTTCAGAAAAGTACAATAACTTTTTTGGTGATGTGTTGTAGCTCCACATAAATGTTCTAGGGGTGCCATGGTCGGGCTAACCTACCCAAGTATCCACATGGACCTGAGAGGGGATCTCAATCCTATTGGCCCGAGAAGCTATATGCCAAAAGGATCCATGCGGCTAGCTTAAGGGGAAACCAAATAGGCCGGGCTGCCCCGTTGGCCACACCTCTTCACCTATATAAAGAGAGGAAGGCACACAGGGCAGGCACATCCTCCACCGAGCCCATGCGAGCTGGCCATGGAGCCGGTAGTGGCAGATGTGCCTCTCTGCTTCCTATTGTCAAGTCGGAGTCTTGCGTCCTCGCCCACCATCTCCAGCTGACTCTTTGTGAGGCATTTGGGGACTCGATCTATGGACGGGGTGAAATCCATGCTCGGCTGTAGCAGGTGCTGGCCATGGCTTGTGTCGTGTCTTCATCTTCTCAGGTGCCAGGAGAAACCCTAGGTTTGGGTTGCCGGGCAAGGTGGCAGCGACGCCAAAATTGCATGAGCTTCTTGAAGATGTCATCAAGACTTCCGGAGAAGGGCCCAATGTTTTGGAGTGTGGGGTGGTGAGGTGCTGCCGGTAATGATTGTTTCTCAGTACGCGAGCCTCGGGGGTGCAATTATTACATATTTAAAAGCCAAACCCCTTTGCTGAAAGGAGAGCACTTTGAGCACTATTCATGGTTCCTTTAGTCCAATTAGAAATTGACACATACCCATTTTGTACAATGTGTTTTCTTTTTTTCTTTTTTGAAATTTTGGATAGTTTACACGGAAAAACTTTCCATCCGTGATTCCGGTTGTAGCCTACCTGTTTTTCTCTTAAATAAACAAAGTTACATACATCTCTAGCGGCGTTTTTTACGTCCTTCTTTTAAAAGTACTTGACGATAATCTGCCAACCATATATTTTTGGGTTTTCTATTTTCGTGCCCTCGGGTCCTTAGTTGTGCTCAGTTTTCCCCGGCTCCTTAGTTTTTCCTCAGTTTTCCCCAAGACCTTGTCTGAAACCATCACAGGTGTTGTAACGGCCGGTTGCCCGACGGTTAACCGTTATCTTCTAACAAGTGGGGCCACGTAGAGCCCGCAAAGACACGTCAGATCATCCATCTTTGTTTGACCGTAAGCATCGCTGTATCCCTGACCAAAACGCGAACGAGTGGGGCTTCGGTATATCGAATGACAAGTGGGGCCATGACGCTGATACAAGGGGCAATACATGGGTAGGATTAGATTTTTAAACGGAGCTCTACATCGATGGCACGGAGGAGGTGGCCTGCAGGGTGCCGAGATGAGATCGACGTCCACAAAGAACTGCATGAGGCGAGACCAGACGCATTAGATAGATATGAACTAGACGCGTTTAACCATGCAAAGAAGAGAAGAAATGGTCGACGTCATCGACGACTACCTCAAAACTTTGACTGACCGTGTCGGACACGAATGCGAGCAATGTAGAGAAAACTAGTGTCTCTCCTTTCTGGCGTGTATAGATGGGTGCCAGAAGAGTGTGGTGGCGAAGGGAAAGACCTTGCGGTGGTCTGTGGCGTCTAGCATAGCGGGGCGGCGTGGCTGTGCCCACAGCGGCGTGCATGCATGTTCGGCATTGGCATCAGCATGTATGTTCGACATTGGCCTCGGCGGTATCTTTGGTGTGTCAGTGATCGAATAAGGGGACGGGATTGAGGGTGCATCCCGACGGTGACCTAGCAGTGGCGGCGAGCATAGCCATTCTGACCATGCCGATATCGGCATCGGCATCGTTTGGAGGCTGTGGTGCTCGAATCAAGGTGGGATTTGTTTCTTGTACGCCAAAATGAGTCTGAAACAAGTTTCGTGTTGAAGGTTAGGTAACGAAAGTTTGTAACTAAAAAATATACTAGCACCATGGTGAGGTTCTTTTTGATAGAGCTATACGGTTGGGAAAACATTTTGACACTTTTTAGATAGGGTTCCTTGTTGTTACACTTAGGACATCATGTATGGCAAATTTGGGGTCATTTGGAGATATTCAAAAAAATCACTTTGCTTAAGCGCATGCCGTTTCGTCTCACTGAAACCAGCTATTCTAACTAGGTGATTTTTCTACCTTCTCTAAATGACCTCAAATTTCATACAACTGATCTTCTATACATAGATAGATAGATTGTTTCGTTTTTACATTTTTCGAACTTTTTATTTCCCTTTATAATACCCAATTGATTTTCGGGTCAAAACCTCGAAAAACAAGCATCATGTATGGCATCATTTTCACCCTAAATTTCAAATTTTGTGAAACTTTCCCTTTTAGATATTCCTTGTTGTTATAGGTATGGCATCATGTATGCCAAATTTGGTTAGGTCTCACTGAAACCAGCTTTTGTAACAAGTTAGGTTTTTTCGACCTTCTCAAAAGGGATTTTTTTCTACCTTCTCTAAATGACCGCAAAAATCATATAGACGATCTTCTATACAAAGATAGGTAGATTGTTTCGATTTTACATTTTTTTGAACTTTTATTTGCCTTTAAAATACCCATTTGATTTTCAGGTCAAAACCTCGAAAGTTAACATAAGTAGATGGTGAACCCTCCCAAACTTCAAATAAGAAGATAGATAGATTGTTTCGTTTATCATTTTTACCGTGAATAGTAATGGCTACAACAAATCGGTGATGGTTTATCATTTTTTGTGGGAAAAGTAATGGCTACAACAAATCAGTGATGGTTTATCATTTTTTGCGTGAAAATTAATGGCTACAACAAATCGGTGATGGTTTATCATTTTTTGCGTGAAAAGTAATGCCTAAAAGAGTTTATAATTTTTAGCGCGTGAAAAATAATACAAAAAACCGCCCTTTAGCATACTTAGAGAGTGGAAGCTAACCGCCGACAGAGAGAGAGAGGGGTTATCATGCCCGTTAGATCATACGATCAACGGTCGGCGGGCACGATCCGCGTGACATGGGCTAGACCAATCATGGCAATGTTGCACGTCTGCGAGAATTTATGAAGGGAGAGGGCAAAATTGAGTAGTATCAAGAAACCAAGGGCACCTGAGTAGTAAACAGACTAAGGGATTCAAATATGAGATTTAAAAAATGGAAAATGCGTGTTTTGTACAATGAAACCCATCTTGGCCTACCTCAAACTATTTGCAATACAAATATGCATGAGTGTGAGAATTGTGGCCTCATTTAGACAAAGTATGTTTTGGAAAGGGCTCATTGTGGAAAACCATGCACCTTCATAGCTACTAGGTGATTTGAGAAGTGGCAATTTGTGGTAAAACTTGATTTATCTATGACTTATCTATGATTTGAGAAGTGGCAATTTGTGGTAAAGACTCCATGAGTAAGTGCCACTATTTTTCGGAATTTTTTGCACATTAAATGACTCATTTAACTAGTTAATCTCATTTATTGACTCTCTGTTGACCAGCCACTTGAGGGTAAAACTGAGCATATTGCACTAGCCAGTATTAGCACTCAAGGGGAAAACTGAGCACACAAAAAATGATAGTATAAGACTCGAGGGTATAGCTGAGTATATCTAAATTTCCAGGGTTAGACTCGAGGACGCGTGTTGCGGTGCAGAAATGGAAGACGTGCAATTGTTGACGGGTAGACACGGGTCGCGGTGCAGAAGTCGAAGACGTGCAATCGTGGACGCGTGTCGCGTTGCAGAAGTCCAAGACGTGCAGACGTGCAATGGTGGACGCGTAGGACGCGGGTCGCATTAACCACCCCTCGCCTTTATAGACGCCTCCTCCCACTATCTCTATCACTCTCACTCGCTCACGCAACGCCGCCTCTCTCACGTCCCATCATCTTCTCCAAAGAAAAAAATCCTCTCCCTCTCCCTCTCCTCTGCCGGCGAGATGGACAAGGAGAATTCCAATCCCATCATCCATGACGCCATCGGCTCCAAGCGCGACACCTCCCTCTTCGACGTCGTCCCCTCAATGGACGTCGCCGCCTCCTCCGCCGGTGCATCGGAGGCTGCTGCCACCGGTGGCGGTCAGATCCCGCCGGGATTCGACCCCAACGAGGAGGTGTCATACGTCCCGCCCCAGAACCCCTACGACACCTCCATGGAGGACCCATGGAACGAGGTAACTATGGTTTGCTTCCTTTTTTTGTTCCCCATTTCTTTTTGAACCCTATTTTTGCTGGTGTAGATGGATTTGTAGATGGATACGTATTGGGCTAATAGTTGCGCCGATTTTATTCCATTTTGTTTTGATCCCTTCTTAATTTCGTTTAAGATTTGGGGTTCGGCCATTCGGTTAATTTATGCAAGTAATAATGGGATCTCAATCAGTTAATTTATGCAAGTAATCATGGGATCTCAATCAGTTATTTTATGCACGAATCAAAAGATATCAACCGTTTAATTTTGCAAATAATCTGGAATGTGTTCAAGTTCAGACCCGGAATCTGTTTCTTTGCTTATGATGAATCGGTGGGCACAAATTTTTACAGGGAGGGTTCAACGAACCATTGCTGTGTACAAATCTGTTGTGCATGAGCTTTGGTTCGCTAACACCATCCGTGTAGACATATAATCGTGCCCACTCTAACTGAGGCTGCCTCTATTTTCCCTAACTTTGTTATCATGCACGTTAGTCATTGTCAACACCCGGATTTTTAAGTCCAGATGCCTATTATGTCATTCATCGCAATCCCAGGAATATTATTGTTGCGAGGCATAATAGTTAAGTATCATAGTCATCATTCATTACAAACCATATTGTCTTACAATTGGCATCACATGATCCATATTACACGAATAGTTGATCTATTGATCAACGAACAAACACAAGTTCATAGCGGAAGCGTAAAGATAAATGGACTCTCTAGTCCACAGGCCAACGCTTGACGTCGGAAGACTCCTAGTTGTCGTAGGCGTCCTGCTGGTCATCACCTTGGTAGTTCTATTCATCTTCATACTCTGGCCATTTGAATAGCCAGGGACAAAGCCGTGAGTACTCTACTCGCAAACTAATACTAGTGTAAGTGCTAGCATTTTTAGTAAGGGGTGCTAAGCTCTAGTTTATTTGCATAAAGCCAATTTTAGTTCACAAGTATTTGATAAAAGACTTATTCATGTGCTAACTAACTCAAGTGGGAACATTAGTGTCATTCCCACAACATTTGTTGTGATTCACCACAAGTCACAAATTCACCATTCATTTCACCATCATTTTCAAGAATCTGACACCGGAAACTGTATGGCCTTTCCAACCGTCCGTAACCGTGGACGTGGCTATTCGAATATATTTACACTCTGCAGAGGTTGCACACTTGTGCCACAACATTTGATTTCATCCGTCGGGATTACCCCGAATCATCGTAACACAGTACGCGGATCCTCAACCATAACCTTTCACTTACAAACCCTAGTATGAGCACCTCTCCCCATGAGCTTGGCCTTCCAGTGAAGACCAACTGTCAACCTGGGAACTGCACAGGGCTTGGCCGTACAATTCACCTCAATTCACATCATTTCACGACAACGGAGGCAGCCTCAAGCATAACCCCTATGATGTGTGTTCAGAGGGAACCCATACTAAGATGCATAAATTTCCAGTTAAGCCCTACCCATAATCAGGTATTGTGGGGGTACTCAATATTGGAAAGGTATCGCATTCAAACCAATATCAGTTTTATCAAAAATCACCACCTTCTCTTGGTCATATTCACCTTCAAAAATCATTCAATGGAATGACTCATCATTCCAAGGTTTCAAAATTTAGTTCAAGTCACATGTTCCCATCTAGAGTAGTCAAGTTTTAATATTTAGCACTAGCACTAATCATGAGTGGGCTAATATTGCTTGGCTAGCTTGAGACTACTTTGCTACTCTAGTTACCTTCCTTCACCTTGACCAAAGTTAACTATAAAAGTAACTCTTTGAATAAACAAGTAAAAACTTGTAAGGTAGAAACTTGGGATAGGCTTATGGTAGGAAAGGTAAGACTAATGGTGCCTTACCCCAAGGGGATTTGCACTTTGCAAGAATATTAGCTTGCCTTGGTAGTGGTCAAAGTTCTCCTCCTCCTCCTCTTGGTAGCAACCTTCTTCCCCCGGGTATTCTCCGGTGCTAGCGTCTAAATTTGAATACGAGGTATGATCACTCAACCAATTCATTGGCTATTCTAAACATCACATATATTCACACAAACTATTCTAAGCACACACTTAATACAATTAGGGTGCATTGGTTGTGTTGCTTGAGGAAAATAATTTCCTCTCATTACATATGTAAATGATAGTTTCCATATAGTTCTTTGAGAAATAATTTCCTCTCATTGAATCTTCTTTAAGATTTAATTTCTCAAACCATCATACATGAATTCATGTTGACCTAAGTCAACCATTCATCATCATCATTTGATTTTCATAATAGTTTTGGACAATATCACTTAAGTAAACTAGCCATATTGTCCATTATTTAAACTAGGGCATGATCATTCAATGTGACCACACCATTTTATTGCAGAAACAATTAGTGTAAGTTAAATGTGAGCTATTGGAGTTGGAATTAACTAAATATCTATTTTGGTTGATTTTTAATATTTATTTGAATGTGCAAAAGTCCCTGAATTAATCTTTTTGTCACTTTATTTCTACAATAGATCTCAAGATGAGACCAGTGGAAAGTTGTAGAACATTTTAGTAGCTTTCCATCAACATCAAATTTGTTAAATTTGGCCAAGCCAAACTGATTCTATTTAATTTCCAAGTTGGAGCCAGTATTGAATTTGAATTGAATTTATTAAACGAGATTTGAATTAAACGGGCTGATAGGAAATGAACTTGGGCCGAAACAATTCAAACAGAGAGAAACGGCCCAGCAGCGCATCTCGTGCAAGTGGGCTTGCTGACAGTGTGGGGGCCACCCGTCAGCGTCTGTTTAAACCCGAAACGGTATGGACTAACGCAGTGCGTTGGATTAAAACAAGATCGGACGGCGCTGGTGCGTCGTCTTCTCCGGCGAGAGCCCGATGCTCTGGCGGCGAGCCTAGGGGGTCGGAGGGCTAACCAGTGGTCCGGCGAGCGGCGGCGGTGTTCAGGGCGAGGTTGTCGACGATGGTGAAGCAGCCTGTAGCAGTGGCGGAGCTCGAGGCGGCTCCAATCGATGGCGATTCCTCCAGGGCTTCCGTTGCTCCGATCGTCCAATTGGGGCTGCTCCGGCGTCAATCGAGTGGGTGGAGTGATCGTGGAGAAGTAGGGATCGGAGGAGAGGATGGTGGTGTGCTTGGATTGCTCAGGGAAGTCCTCTATTTATAGAAGAGCAAGGGTGCTGCGGGGCAGGGTTAGGGTTGATACGTCTCCGACGTATCGATAATTTCTTATGTTCCATGCCACATTATTGATGATATCTACATGTTTTATGCATACTTTATGTCATATTTATGCATTTTCCGGCACTAACCTATTAACGAGATGCCGAAGAGCCGCTTGCTCGTTTTCTGCTGTTTTTGGTTTCGTAAATCCTAGTAAGGAAATATTCTCGGAATTGGACGAAATCAACGCCCAGGGGCCTATTTTGACACGAAGCTTCCAGAAGACCGAAGGGAAGACGAAGTGGGGCCACGGGGCGCCGCCACACTAGGGCGGCGCGGCCCAAGGGGGGCCCGCGCGGCCCTAGCGTGTAGGGCCCCCGTGACGCCTCCTGACCTGCCCTTCCGCCTACAATTAGTCTTCGTCGCGAAACCCCCAGTACCGAGAGCCACGATACGGAAAACCTTCCAGAGACGCCGCCGCCACCAATCCCATCTTGGGGGATTCAGGAGATCACCTCCGGCACCCTGCCGGAGAGGGGATTCATCTCGCGGAGGACTCTACACCGCCATGGTCGCCTCCGGAGTGATGAGTGAGTAGTTCACCCCTGGACTATGGGTCCATAGCGATAGCTAGATGGTTGTCTTCTCCTCATTATGCTTCATTGTCGGATCTTGTGAGCTGCCTAACATGATCAAGATCATCTATCTGTAATGCTATATGTTGTGTTTGTTGGGATCCGATGGATAGAGAATACTATTTTATGTTGATTATCAATCTATGTGTTGTTTATGATCTTGCATGCTCTTCGTTACTAGTAGATGCTTTGGCCAAGTTGATGCTTGTAACTCCAAGAGGGAGTATTTATGCTCGATAGTGGGTTCATGTCTCCGTGAATGCGGGAGTGACAGAAGCCCCTAAGGTTATGGATGTACTTGTTGCCACTAGGGATAAAACATTGATGCTATGTTCGAGGATGTAGTTATTGATTACATTACGCACCATACTTAATGCAATTGTCCGTTGTTTGCAACTTAATACCGGAAGGGGTTCGGATGATAACCTCGAAGGTGGACTTTTTAGGCATAGATGCATGCTGGATAGCGGTCTATGTACTTTGTCGTAATGCCCAATTAAATCTCATAATACTCATCATATCATGTATGTGCATTGTCATGCCCTCTCTATTTGTCAATTGCCCAACTGTAATTTATTCACCCAACATGCTATTTATCTTATGGGAGAGACACCACTAGTGAACTGTGGACCCCGGTCCATTCTTTTACATCGATACAATCTACTGCAATACTTGTTCTACTGTTCTCTGCAAACAATCATCATCCACACTATACATCTAATCCTTTGTTACAGCAAGCCGGTGAGATTGACAACCTCAATGTTTCGTTGGGGCGAAGTACTTTGGTTGTGTTGTGCAGGTTCCACGTTGGCACCGGAATCCCTGGTGTTGCGCCGCACTACATCTCGCCGCCATCAACCTTCAACGTGCTTCTTGGCTCCTACTGGTTCGATAAACCTTGGTTTCTTACTGAGGGAAAACTTGCCGCTGTACGCATCACACCTTCCTCTTGGGGTTCCCAATGGACGCGTGCTGTACGCGTATCAAGACTGTTTTCTGGCGCCGTTGCCGGGGAGATCAAGACACGCTGCAAGGTGAGTCTCCACATCCCAATCTCTTTACTTTGTTTTTGTCTTGCTTTATTTTATTTACTACTTTGTTTGCTGCATTATATCAAAACACAAAAAAATTAGTTGCTAGTTTTACTTTATTTGCTATCTTGTTTGTTATATCAAAAACACAAAAAAATTAGTTACTTGCATTTGCTTTACTTATTTCAACATGTTTCCTTTTAATTTCACTGTAAAAGATATACCTGTGGGACAAGGGTCTATAATTGGAAGAGATAATATAGAAGAATTTTTCACCCACGTTAGTATGCATGAAGAACTTAAAGATATACCTCTTGCAAAAGCTGTCCCTACTTATGAAGATGCCTCTGTTTGTTTGGTACGCATGATGGAAGCTAGATTTATTAGTCTCAACCCCATGATACAACACATGTTTCTTACACTTTCTGATATGGAGAGGGGAGAGAAGAGAGATTTTGTTCTAAAGGTCTTAGTGCGAGAATTTGCGGATATAGCTAAAGAAGCTAGAAAAGTTTTTAGTAAGCATGATAGGCTTGGCATGATCACCGATTTTAAAAGAACCCTTGAAAAGATGGATATGGATAGAATTAAGTATACTAATAATGTTAATAATGGTGGGGAGATTAAAGCACCAATACCATGTAAGCTCATAGCAATGCATGAGGCACTAGAAAATAACTATGCTTGGCTTGTTCCTGAAAATTTGTTTGATGAGAGTAGCAAGCCCAAGACTAATGAAAAGGGAGCCGCTGAAACTTATATATCCAATATACTATGCATGATTGAGAAAACTCCACACCCCGCTGTAGATGCACCATCTTTTGATAATACTTGATATACACTTTCTGCGCCTAGCTGAAAGGCGTTAAAGAAAAGCGCTTATGGGAGACAACCCATGTTTTTACTACAGTACCTTTATTTTATATTTGAGTCTTGGAAGTTGTTACTACTGTAGCAACCTCTCCTTATCTTAGTTTTGTGCATTGTTGTGCCAAGTAAAGTCGTTGATAGTAAGGTTCATACTAGATTTGGATTACTCGCGTAGAAACAGATTTCTTTGCTGTCACGAATCTGGGCCAAATTCTCTGTAGGTAACTCAGAAAATTATGCCAATTTACATGAGTGATCCTCAGATATGTACGCAACTTTCATTAAATTTGAGCATTTTCATTTGAGCAAGTCTGGTGCCTCAATAAAATTCTTCTTTACGAACTGTTCTGTTTTGACAGATTCTGCCTTTTATTTCGCATTGCCTGTTTTGCTATGCTTGATGGATTTATCGATTCCATTAACCTTCAGTAGCTTTGTGCAATGTCCAGAAGTGTTAAGAATGATCATGTCACCTCTGAACATGTGAATTTTAATTGTGCACTAACCCTCTAATGAGTTGTTTTGAGTTTGGTGTGGAGGAAGTTTTCAAGGATCAAGAGAGGGAGATGATACAATATGATCAAGGAGAGTGAAAGCTCTAAGCTTGGGGATGCCCCGGTGGTTCACCCCTGCATATATCAAGAAGACTCAAGCGTCTAAGCTTGGGGATGCCCAAGGCATCCCCTTCTTCATCGACAATATTATCAGGTTCCTCTAGTGAAACTATATTTTTATTCCATCACATCTTATGTACTTTGCTTGGAGCGTCGGTTTGTTTTTGTTTTTGTTTTGTTTGAATAAAATGGATCCTAGCATTCATTGTATGGGAGAGAGACACGCTCCGCTGTTGCATATGGACAAGTATGTCCTTAGGCTTTACTCATAATATTCATGGCGAAAGTTTCTTCTTCATTAAATTGCTATATGGTTGGAATTGGAAAATGATACATGTAGTAATTGCTATAATGTCTTGGATAATGTGATACTTGGCAATTGTTGTGCTCATGTTTAAGCTCTTGCATCATATACTTTGCACCTATTAATGAAGAAATACATAGAGCATGCTAAAATTTGGTTTGCATAATTGGTCTCTCTAAGGTCTAGATAATTTCTATTATTGAGTTTGAACAACAAGGAAGACGGTGTAGAGTCTTATAATGTTTACAATATGTCTTTTATGTGAGTTTTGCTGCACCGCTTCATCCTTGTGTTTGTCTCAAATAAACCTTGCTAGCCTAAGCCTTGTATCGAGAGGGAATACTTCTCATGCATCCAAAATACTTGAGCCAACCACTATGCCATTTGTGTCCACCATACCTACCTACTACATGGTATTTCTCCGCCATTCCAAAGTAAATTGCTTGAGTGCTACCTTTAAATTTCTATTCTTTACCTTTGCAATATATAGCTCATGGGACAAATAGCCTAAAAACTATTGTGGTATTGAATATGTACTTATGCACTTTATCTCTTATTAAGTTGCTTGTTGTGCGATAACCATGTTCCTGGGGACGCCATCAACTACTCTTTGTTGAATATCATGTGAGTTGCTATGCATGTTCGTCTTGTCGGAAGTAAGGGAGATTTACCACTAAAATGGTTAGAGCATTGCATAATGTTAGAGAAGAACATTGGGCCGCTAACTAAAGCCATGATCCATGGTGGAAGTTTCAGTTTTGGACAAATATCCTCAATCTCATATGAGAAAATTAATAATTGTTGAATGCTTATGCATAAAAGAGGAGTCCATTATCCGTTGTCTATGTTGTCCCGGTATGGATGTCTAAGTTGAGAATAATCAATAGCGAGAAATCCGATGCGAGCTTTCTCCTTAGACCTTTGTACAGGCGGCATAGAGGTACCCCTTTGTGACACTTGGTTAAAACATGTTCATTGCGATGATAATCCAGGTAATCCGAGCTAATTAGGACAAGGTGCGGGCACTATTAGTATACTATGCATGAGGCTTGCAACTTGTAAGATATAATTTACATGACACATATGCTTTATTACTACCGTTGACAAAATTGTTTCTTGTTTTCAAAACCAAAGCTCTAGCACAAATATAGCAATCGATGCTTTCCTCTTTGAAGGACCTTTCTTTTACTTTTATTGTTGAGTCGGTTCACCTATTTCTCTCCATCTCAAGAAGCAAACACTTGTGTGAACTGTGCATTGATTCCTACATACTTGCATATTGCACTTGTTATATTACTCTATGTTGACAAATATCCATGAGATATACATGTTACAAGTTGAAAGCAACCGCTGAAACTTAATCTTCCTTTGTGTTGCTTCAATGCCTCTACTATGAATTATTGCTTTATGAGTTAACTCTTATGCAAGACTTATTGATGCTTGTCTTGAAGTACTATTCATGAAAAGTCTTTGCTATATGATTCATTTGTTTACTCATGTCATTTACATTGTTTGGATCGCTGCATTCATTACATATGCTTACAATAGTATGATCAAGGTTATGATGACATGTCACTCCAGAAATTATCTTTGTTATCGTTTACCTGCTCGGGACGAGCAGAAACTAAGCTTGGGGATGCTGATACGTCTCCGACGTATCGATAATTTCTTATGTTCCATGCCACATTATTGATGATATCTACATGTTTAATGCATACTTTATGTAATATTTATGCATTTTCCGGCACTAACCTATTAACGAGATGCCGAAGAGCCAGTTGCTGTTTTCTGCTGTTTTTGATTTCAGAAATCCTAGCAAGGAAATATTCTCGGAATTGGACGAAATCAACGCCCATGGGCCTATTTCGACATGAAGCTTCCAGAAGACCGAAGGGAAGACGAAGTGGGGCCACGGGGCGCCGCCACACTAGGGCGGCGCGGCCCAAGGTGGGCCCGCACGGCCCTAGCGTGTGGGGCCCCCGTGACGCCTCCTGACCTGCCCTTCCGCCTACAAATAGTCTTCGTCGCGAAACCCCCAGTACCGAGAGCCACGATACGGAAAACCTTCCAGAGACGCCGCTGCCGCCAATCCCATCTCGGGGGATTCAGGAGATCGCCTCCGGCACCTCGCCGGAGAGGGGATTCATCTCCCGGAGGACTCTACACCGCCATGGTCGCCTCCGGAGTGATGAGTGAGTAGTTCACCCCTGGACTATGGGTCCATAGCAGTAGCTAGATGGTTGTCTTCTCCTCATTATGCTTAATTGTCGGATCTTCTGAGCTGCCTAACATGATCAAGATCATCTATCTGTAATGCTATATGTTGTGTTTGTTGGGATCCGATGGATAGAGAATACTATGTTATGTTGATTATCAATCTATGTGTTGTTTATGATCTTGCATGCTCTCCGTTACTAGTAGATGCTTTGGCCAAGTTGATGCTTGTAACTCCAAGAGGGAGTATTTATGCTCGATAGTGGGTTCTGTTATCACCAGAATTTGACCGAATCAGAGGTGGGCCGCGATCAAGATGGGCTTGAAGAATATACATGGAAGAATATACGTGAATCGGCCTTATATGCAAAGTTTGGGCTAGTTTGCCCGTGTATCCGTAATATAGTAGGATACGTGTCGGTTAGTTAGAGTTTGGCTCGTGCACGGTTGGGATTATTCCCACGTTAGAAAGTCTACGGACTATAAATATGTATCTAGGGTTTATGAAATAAACAACAATCACGTTCACCACAAACCAATCTAGGCGCATCGCCAACTCCCTTGTCTCGAGGGTTTCTTCCGGGTAAGCATCATGCTGCCTAGATCGCATCTTGCGATCTAGGCAGTACAAGTTTATTCGCTGTTCATGCGTTGCTCGTACTGAAGCCTTTTTGATGGCGAGCAACGTAGTTATCTTAGATGTGTTAGGGTTAGCATTGTTCATCGTATCATATGCTCTCGTCGTGCAACCCTGAGACATCTAGCCGCCCTTACGCCTATCTTAGGTGTAGGGGCGGCACCCCGCTTGATCATTATTTAGTAGATCCGATCCGTCATGATTGCTCCTTGTTCTTCGAGGATTAGTTTAATATCTGCATAGTTAGGCCTTACCAACGGATTGAAGGATCCAGTGGCGCGTAGGGTGTAGTTTGCTAGCCCTAGACAGGATGTTCCGGGGATCAACCTCGTGTTGGTTTTTAGGCCTTGTCTAGGGACGGTTTACGATCACCGTGCGTGGCCGCCAGGCTCAATCACGAGTAGGACGTTCCGATTATGTGGTGAAAACCCTAAATCGTAGTAGATCGTTTTAGCTTTATATTGATCAAGCAGGACCACCATATATTCGTACACCTCGTGCGAATCATGGGTGGATCGGCTCTTTGAGCCGATTCACGAGACAACCCGAGAGCCGATCGAGGCTCGTATTTAATGTTTACGTGTATGCCATGCAGGAAACTAAGCGAGGCATCTCCATCACCTTCCCGACCAGGTATAGGTCAGGTGGCACGCCCTTGCACCCAGCATCGGACGTGCGTGCCGAGTCTTTGCGGGCCATCGCTCAGAGGGACCAGGGCCAGCCGCAGTCCTGGGAGCCTCCCGGCTCTACTGTGTTGCCCGTTGCTGCTCGCCGGTGGGTTTCTGACCGCAACACATTCTGGCACGCCCGGTGGGACCGTCTTCAACATCAACCGCATCGCCATCTACATCTGAGATGGCGGACGGCACCCCAGTCACGTACGAGGATCTGACCGAGGAGCTCAAGAAGAAGTATGACGAGGTCAAAGCGATCCTCGAAGCCGACCTCATCGGCTCTTTTCACGAACCCGCTCACATGGCATCGGGTGGAAAGGGTTCTCACCTGAAGCGCGCTCGATGGAGTGGACCTGTCCGCCCCGTCAGAAGAACGCACCAGGTCCCTGCGTCAGGAGGTTAACTTCATGGTAGCTCATTCGCTACACCGCCATTCTGAGAGCCTGGTGAACACTTTGGAGCGTGTCGCTCTTCGGGTGATCCATGAAATCATGAGGCATCAGTACTCTCCGTCAGGACCAGCTCTCGGGACTTACCAAGGAGAGATGCCACTCCGGTCCCGTCCACCGCTGCCATTCGCGTTGGCAGCACCAGAAGTGCCGAGTTCACCGGCATACGTCGTCTACAAGATCGGTGGTGACCCTAGTGACTACCAGTTCTTGCATGAGGCGCCGAAGGAGATCCCTCACGGATACACGTGCACATACGTGCCAGACTGCAGTAACTGGGCACTCACAAACCAGACTGCAACAGCAGGGACCTCTGGAACAACAGGAGGAACTTCGGGAATAGATCTTGAGAAGCAGACGTGGCTAGCTAAGTATGCCACTCCGACAAACCTCCAGAGCTCAGCTCCTGCAGTTGGCTCAGAGCTGGAAAAGCAAGCATGGCTGGCTAAGTATGCCACTCCGGTGAATCTTCAGAGTTCGACTCCTGCAGCCAGCACCGCGGATCAAATTAGTACCATCCTGAGAGACCAGTTCGGCATGGTGCCGAAAGGGAGGACAATCGGCTATTCCAAGCCGTACCCCAACGAGTACGAGTTGATCCCGCTACCACCCAAATATCGGCTCCCTGATTTCTCCAAGTTTAATGGATCAGATGGTTCCAGCTCCATCGAGCATGTGAGCCGATATTTGGCACAGCTGGGCACGATCTCAGCAGCAGATGAGCTGCATGTGAGGTTCTTCGCACAGTCCCTCACAGGATCGGCTTTCGGGTGGTACACATCGCTGCCACCAGACTCAATCCGGACGTGGAAGCAGTTGGAAGAGCAGTTCCACATGCAGTATCACTCAGAGGCTTCCGAGGCCGGCATTGCCGATCTAGCACAAGTACGTCAGAAGCGTGGAGAAACTGTGGCAGAATACGTCCAGCGCTTCAGACTTGTTAGGAACCGATGTTATTCGGCTCGTGTGACTGAAAAAGAAGCAGTCGAGTTGGCAGTGGTGGGCCTTGCATCACCAATCAAGGATATGGCCTCCCAAGCAGACTACCCTTCACTGGCGCACATGGTTCGAAACCGTCGTTATATGAACAGCGCCACCCGGACTTGTACCGGGACAAATTCAAGCGTGCGGTAGTCCTGGTTGAGGCGGATGAAGGCGAAGGCTCTGCGGGAGATCAAGAGGTAGCAGTGGCTGAATGGACTCGGGGGGCAACCCCCGTGTCCTGCAAATGGGTTAAGCCACCAGGTCCGCCCAGAGGGTTTGATTTTGACGTAACTAAAACTGAGCAAATCTTTGACCTCTTACTTAAGGAGAAGCAGCTGAAGTTACCCGAAGGCCTCAAAATCCCCACGGTACATGAGCTGAACGGAAAGCCATACTGCAAATGGCATAACTCGTTCTCCCATACCACCAACGACTGCAGGGTGTGGCGTCAGCAGATCCAAATGGCGATAGAGCAAGGACGTCTAATTTTCAACCAGTACGCCATGAAAGTCGACACTCACCCCTTCCCCGCCGTTAACATGGTGGAGTGCACTTACCCTGAAGGGTGCCAGCCAAGATTCTCGTTCAACATCAACATGATAGGATCTGGACACCACTCTGGTAAGGACGGAGACGAGGGCAGCTGCTCTCGTAGCAAGGACACAGAGGAAGCCGTTCCACGCGATCGGCTCCGTCACGATGGCAAGCGCTACATCACAGAGGGAGAAGTAAGGAATGTGAGATATCAGCGACCTCTCTCTGATCACCTCCTCAACAAGTATGTGAGTCAATATGACCAACGCCGACGACCCAACGACGATGATGAAAGAGATCGTCTGGCTAGGGACGCCAGGAGACGTCGTCGGCATGATCGCGACGAGGAGAGATATGAGCGCCACGCCAAGGAAAAGTCAAGAGAGCGAGACGACGAGGATAGGCATTGGGACTGCCCCTTCTTCAGACACTGCTGGGATTCAGGAATGAGCCGATTGCCTACAATCGGCAACTGCCCAGAATGTACACAGAAGAGGAAGGATGCAGCTAACGTATCCGTGTTCAAACGTCTAGGGCCTCTCCCGCCTCGGAACAAGCACGCTGAGTCCCCTCGGGTGGAAGATCTCGAGGATTTGGAAGACGATGATGAGGAAGAAGAAGACAGGTACCACCGACCAAGGTGGTGCCCTGATGGACTCAGCCGTTCCCAAAAGCGTAGGGTTCAGCGACTCGCGTGGCTTGGAGGAAGCCGAAAGGTTATACCCTGCACACGCTAAGGAAGGCGCGGCCCGATCCGGCCGCGAAAATTCAACGAACCCTGGATGAAGAGGGTCGACCACAAAAAATGGAGTGGCGCCCCAAGCAAAGGAAAGCCGATGATGAAACATCGGTCGGCACAAACATGGTGTTCATCCTTCCGACGGAGTTTAGTGCTCCAGGATTAGACGAAGCACTCGTGGCACAACTTGATCGCGGCCCACGGCCGATTATCTTTGAGAAGCCACGGGAAAGAAGCTACAGACATCCGAAGGCCACCGTACTTGCGAGGTTATATCAATGGGCAGCCTGTCAACAAGATCGTTGGTGGACACCGGAGCGGCAGTCAACATTATGCCATACTCCATGCTACGTCGGTTGGGACGCTCTAGCTCGGATCTGATCAAGACCAACGTGACGCTGAGCGATTTCAACGGCCAAGCGTCTGACGCACAAGGTGTTCTGGATGTGGATCTGACCGTAGGAAGAAAAACCATCCCTACGACGTTCTTTACTGTCGATAGCAAGAGCACCTATGCTGTCTTGCTGGGAAGAGATTGGATCCACGCCAACTGTTGCATTCCATCCACGATGCACCAATGCGTAATACAGTGGGATGGAGACGAGGTAGAGGTCGTCCATGCAGATGACTCAGCCGAGATTTCAACGGCTGGCATGAACGCTTGGGAGACAGCAGGCCAAGAGCCACTCTCAGGCATCAATTTGAACGACTGCGAGCGCATCGATGTGACAAAGGATGGGGTTAGGCTGGTCTTATCCACCGGCCTGACCGTATAGCAAGAACAAGCCTATGGACAAACGTGGCGAGGCCGATCCTTGGGATCGGCCCCAAAGATCTATGAAGGGACATTGCAAAACCTTCATTGAGCGCTTCGATCAACGTGGAGGCCGATTCCAGCAATCGGCCAAAATTATCCTCACCACACGTTCTGCCTGTGTTCAACATCGATCTAGTGGGCAGCGGTTACGTCGGCTGATGAGAGTCAACATTAGTCCTAACGGAGCCGACGTTCAAATACAGTGCCCTGGCTAACTACAGAGCCGATATCCGCGATTACTCGGCGGATTCGGCTCGGGGGGCACCTAATCAGATGAACATGTGCGATACATGTGCAGTGAAATATTGGGGGCCGATAGAAAATCGGCCAGTAAAATTTTTTTTTTCATGGTATACAGCCGATGCACGGGCATCGACTTTAGAACTAAGAAACAAAGCCGATGCACAGCCATCGTCTCTAGAACAATTACACAGGATCTACCTGCTGCGGGTTCAAGACGCGGATTTTCACCAAGTCCAGTTCAGCTGTGAGGCCTTCTGCTTCCTCGAGGGAGTGAACAAAGAGAGCTTCCTCAGCTGCAATGAGCCAATTTTTGGTGCCCGAATCTTCTCTTCGAGGACTTCCAACCCTTTGCGCCAGTTCAGCAGTACTGTCAGAAGTCAGTTTTGGCATGCAAGGCAACCTTTTGCTCATTAAGCCGTTAGTGTTTCATCTACAATATCGGCTTGCAGCGGAAGAAAAGGCGATTGATGGGGGCAAGTTTGACTGACTCTGCATGGTGGCTGTCTCAGAATTACCTGAGTTCAAAGTTCTTTGTCTGATCTGTGCATCCCCACCGCTATTCTCGCCTTGACTGAGGCTCGGGGGGCAGCTGGCCTGGTAGGTGCTCTGTTTTTAGGAGCCGATTGGGGTGTCATCGGCTGGTCCTTCGTCGCAACCTTCTTTAAAAATGGTGAGTTCTTGCAAAAGAGATCCCTGGAGCTGGTGGGAGGAATTTAAAGGCTCTCTTGAAAGCAAGGGTCTTCCACATTATCCACCAGAGCTTGAAGTCATCAGTCGAAGAGTTGAAGGATAGTTTGTGAAGAACCGATGCGTTGCCATCGGCTCATTGAGCATTGGCTAGGTGAACAAATCGGCAAAATCAGTATGAGGGGGAATCGGCTAAATTAGCTTAAAGGAAATCGGCAAAATCAAATTTGGGGAAATTCTTCATTGATAAACAGGATTTCTTACACGAAGAGCTGATTGCCCTCAAAAGGAAGTACTAGGGGATACATTGCCCCATCTACCACTACTGATCCTATGCTAAGGGTCCTATCTACGGGCCGTCGCTGCCCTCGTCGTCGCCATCGTCGCCGCTGTCGGCGCTACTCCCGGTGGGCTCCTCGTCGCTGCTGTAGCGGCCGCCGACAGGACCCTCATTGTCCTTATCCTCCTCATCAGCGTCGTCGTCGTCGCTGTCGAAGTTGCTGAGGTTCCCCGGCCAGGGACAGAAGAGCTTGGCCGGCGGTTCGTCGGAGGAGGTGTCGTCCTCCTCCTCCTCCTCCTCCTCGGGAGAGGTGAAGTCATCGCAGGAGAAGCGATCGTCATCGCTCTCCTCCTCCGTTTCCCCGTCGGCAAGGAAGCGGAGGTCACTTTCCCCGTCGGTCGAGGACTTGTCGTCCTCAGACCAGACGGAGAAGTCGTAACTAGACTCCTCCCCGGCTTCGATGGCGCGGCGGATGTTGGCCGCATGGGCCTCCACCGGGTTCCACTCCGGCGTCGGCTCGCGGGAGGAGGAGGATTGGGTGGAAAGATCCGATGAGGCAGAGGAGGAAGAAGACATGGTGGCGCAGGAGGGCTTTTGGGAGTGCTAATGCGAAGGGGATGAAGAAGCAAACTGTTTGGAGCGGTTAAATAAAAGGGGATATAGTGGAAATTCAATGCCACAGCAGCTTCCGAGGAAGTGGTGCCCAACAAAAAAAAACTGCCAGGTCACGCGGAGAAGTTGAGAAGGCAAGGCATCATGATGAAGGATACTGCGACGGTTCTGCCACGACATGACCCGACGAAGAAAAGGCAGAGTGATTTTGGAATTATCAATTCCAAAACCAGGGGGGCATGTGTTATCACCAGAATTTGACCGAATCAGAGGTGGGCCGCGATCAAGATGGGCTTGAAGAATATACATGGAAGAATATACGTGAATCGGCCTTATATGCAAAGTTTGGGCTAGTTTGCCCGTGTATACGTAATATAGTAGGATACGTGTCGGTTAGTTAGAGTTTGGCTCGTGCACGGTTGGGATTATTCCCACGTTAGAAAGTCTACGGACTATAAATATGTATCTAGGGTTTATGAAATATACAACAATCACGTTCACCACAAACCAATCTAGGCGCATCGCCAACTCCCTTGTCTCGAGGGTTTCTTCCGGGTAAGCATCATGCTGCCTAGATCGCATCTTGCGATCTAGGCAGTACAAGTTTATTCGCTGTTCATGCGTTGCTCGTATCGAAGCCTTTTGATGGCGAGCAACGTAGTTATCTTAGATGTGTTAGGGTTAGCATTGTTCATCGTATCATATGCTCTCGTCGTGCAACCACGAGACATCTAGCCGCCCTTACGCCTATCTTAGGTGTAGGGGCGGCACCCCGCTTGATCATTATTTAGTAGATCCGATCCGTCATGATTGCTCCTTGTTCTTCGAGGATTAGTTTAATATCTGCATAGTTAGGCCTTACCAATGGATTGAAGGATCCAGTGGCGCGTAGGGTGTAGTTTGCTAGCCCTAGACAGGATGTTCCGGGGATCAACCTCGCGTTGGTTTTTAGGCCTTGTCTAGGGACGGTTTACGATCACCGTGCGTGGCCGTCAGGCTCAATCACGAGTAGGACGTTCCGATTATGTGGTGAAAACCCTAAATCGTAGTAGATCGTTTTAGCTTTATATTGATCAAGCAGGACCACCATATATTCGTACACCTCGTGCGAATCATGGGTGGATCGGCTCTTTGAGCCGATTCACGGGACAACCCGAGAGCCGATCGAGGCTCGTATTTAATGTTTACGTGTATGCCATGCGGGAAACTAAGCGAGGCATCTCCATCACCTTCCCGACCGGGTATAGGTCAGGTGGCACGCCCTGCACCAGCATCGGACGTGCGTGCCGAGTCTTTGCGGGCCGTCGCTCAGAGGGACCAGGGCCAGCCGCAGTCCTGGGAGCCTCCCGGCTCTACTGTGTTGCCCGTCGCTGCTCGCCGGTGGGTTTCTGACCGCAACAAGTTCATGTCTCCGTGAATCTGGGGGACTGACAGAAGCCCCTAAGGTTATGGATGTGTTGTTGCCACTAGGGATAAAACATTGATGCTATGTCCGAGGATGTAGTTATTGATTACATTACGCACCATACTTAATGCAATTGTCTCGTTGTTTGCAACTTAATACCTGGAAGGGGTTCGGATGATAACCTCGAAGGTGGACTTTTAGGCATAGATGCATGCTGGATAGCGGTCTATGTACTTTGTCGTAATGCCCAATTGAATTTCACACTACTCATCGTAACATGTATGTGCATTGTCATGCCATCTTTATTTGTCAATTGCCCAACTGTAATTTGTTCACCCAACATGCTATTTATCTTATGGGAGAGACACCACTAGTGAACTGTGGACCCCGGTCCATTCTTTTACGTCAAATACAATCTACTGCAATACTCGTTCTACTGTTTTCTGCAAACATCATCATCCACACTATATATCTTATCCTTTGTTACAGCAAGCCGGTGAGATTGACAACCTCACTGTTAAGTTGGGGCGAAGTACTTTGGTTGTGTTGTGCAGGTTCCACGTTGGCACCGGAATCCCTGGTGTTGCGCCGCACTACATCTCGCCGCCATCTACCTTCAACGTGCTTCTTGGCTCCTACTGGTTCGATAAACCCTTGTTTCTTACTGAGGGAAAACTTGCCGCTGTACGCATCACACCTTCCTCTTGGGGTTCCCAACGGACGCGTGCTGTACGCGTATCAAGGGTCGACATGCGCGCGGCGGTTCCGGGGAGCTATGGAGCTAGGCGATGGCGCAGGGCTGTTCACCGTGTCCATGCGAAGCTATTGGCGGCGACAGCACGGTCGGGCGGCGTCTAGATGGCTCGCATTGATTCCATGTCTGCCGCGGCAGTGGCGGGATCTTGTTCATCGTCTCCGGCGGCGGCGGTCCAGGGTCTGGTCTTGCGCGTGTCTGGCGGGGTCGTGGTGGCGCGGTGATGCTCAAGGCGTCGAGAGAGGGGCCAGGGCGAGCGTGTGCTGGCGAGGCGGCAGTCGGCCAGATGGTGTCCGTGGCGTGCGCGTGCGCGACGCGAGCGGCATGCTGGCGATCCTGGGCGCGCGATCTCCGGCGATGGTCGTCGTTGTGCTTGGCAGTGGCGTTGCTAGGGAGAGGTAGGGAGGCGTGGTGGCGAGCTTGGGCACCAGGGCCAGGGCAGGGGAGGAAGGGGAGAAGAGGAGGTGCGGCATGGCCGGCATGGTCATGCACATGCATGCTATGCCTCTCCTCTTAGGGTTCCTATGCTTGCACTAGGGAGAGAGGGAACCAGGGGACAGAGGTGAGTGAGAGGGGGCAGTAGGGTTTAGGCCAAACACTATTTTAAATAGTATTTGCATTGTTCCATAATTGCAATTTGCAAATTTTCCCAAATTTGGTTGAATTCATATGGTTGCAAAATTTGAAAATGGTGTATTTGGTTAAGTTGTAATTGACCAGAGACAAACATGTGTGGTGGTGGAATTTTAAAAATCAAAGAATTGCAAACTTGCAAAGTTGGAGATTGTTCCCCATATTAAAAAGTCTCAACTTTGCATGAGCATAGAATTTGATACAAGATGATTTTGGCATGGTGGTCTTTACCAAAGTTGTTCACCTTGATGTGCTCTTATATGAGGTGCAAAGAATTGGGAAAGTTTAGTTTGAAAATTTTGAATTGCAAGGGCTCAAAGTAGGGATCAGACTATAAATGGCAGATTTGACCATTATCATATGTGATCCCATTTTGAGTTTGAATTTGATTTGTTTTGTGTTTCTTTGATTCCAAAAGTTGTAATAAGTGTTTGGTAACATAATACAACTAATGGTGAATACCAAAATGGTCTAGGGTAAAGATTTGCAAAAATGGCATAAACCATATGTGAGGGTTTTAGGGTGTTATTCTTATTTGATTTCTTTCTCTTTTTGATTTATTTGGTTTGTGATCTTCACTTGATCCCATTAGGGTTTTAGGGTTTATCATCTAAACATAATAACAATCATCATGGCATATTACTCAAATGCACAAGTCCTATGCATGGCACTATATGCAAATAAATGTTTTTTGTTGGCTCTGATTTTTGAATCTCTGGAATTCTTCTAACTTTCTTTTATTGAAATTTGGGATGTTACAAACCCTTCCCCCTTACAAAAGATCTCGTCCCGAGATCTAAAAGAAAGTTAGGTACTAAAGAGATCTGGGTACTCCTTCTTCATGAAGTCTTCGCGTTCCCATGTGGCTTCATCTTCAGTATGGTTGCTCCACTGAATCTTCAGGAACTTGATGCTTCGGGTGCGGGTGGTTCTGTAAGCTTCCTCCAAGATGCCAATCGGCACTTCGCAGTATGTCAGGTCCTTGTTGATATCCACCGATCGGTGATCGATGCTCTTGAACACTTCGGTCTTCTCAGGGACTTCAAGGCACTTCCGGAGGAGTGAGATGTGAAACACGTCATGCACAGCCGACATTTCTTCCGGTAGCTCCAGTTGATAAGATACTTCGCCTCGGCGACTCAGAACTTTGAAGGGTCCGACATATCGGGGTGCGAGCTTTCATTTCAGCTGAAATCTCGACATTCCTTTCAAGGGGGATACTTTCAGATAAACGAAGTCTCCGATCTCAAAGGTCATCTCTCGGCGTCTCTTGTCGGCGTAGCTCTTCTGTCGTGATTGCGCTGTCTTGAGGTACTCGCGGATCTTATGTACTTTCTCTTCGGCTTCACGAAGAACATCTGGTCCAAAGACTTGGCTTTCTCCGAGTTCCGACCAATTCAGAGGGGTACGGCATTTCCTTCCGTACAAGGCTTCAAAGGGGGCCATCTGTAAGCTGGCTTGGTAGTTGTTGTTGTAAGAGAATTCGGCGTACGGCAGACAGTCTTCCCACTTGGATCCATATTTCAGTACACATGCTCTCAGCATGTCCTCCAATATCTGGTTGACTCTCTCAGTCTGTCCATCAGTCTGAGGGTGATAGGCGGTGCTGAAATTCAGACGGGTTCCGAGTCCTTTGTGCACTTTCTGCCAGAATCTTGAGGTGAATTGTGATCCTCTATCTGACACTATCGACTTTGGGGTTCCGTGCAGGGTGACTATTCTGGAGATGTACAGTTCAGCTAACTTTGGGCCTTGGTATGTGGTCTTGACAGCGATGAAATGGGCTACCTTGGTCAGTCTATCGACAACTACCCATATTGAATCATTGCCTTTGCTGGATTTGGGCAAACCTGTGATAAAGTCCATTCCTACGGAGTCCCACTTCCATTCTGGAATCTGCAGTGGTTGTAGCAGTCCCGCGGGTCGCTGATGTTCCGCCTTGACTCTCTGACAGATGTCACACTTGGCGATGTAGCTACCGATTTCTCTCTTCATTCCATGCCACCAGAATTGTTCCTTCAGGTCTTGATACATCTTGGTACCTCCGGGGTGGATAGAGTAAAGGGTGTCATGGGCTTCTTTCAGGATGACTTGCTTCAAGTCTGAGTCGGATGTCACACAAAGGCGTCCTTTGTACCAAAGAACTCCGGCTTCATCTACGGTAAATCCTGGTGCCTTCCCGTCGGCTATCTGTTTCTTGATTCCGTCGATGCTAGCATTTCCGTTCTGGGCTTCCTTGATCTGACTAATCAAGGTGGGTTGGAGCTCTATGCTGGCTAAGAATCCTTCACTAGCAAGTTCCAGTCGAAACTGTTCAAACTCTGGAAACAGGCTGGGCTGCTCGATTGCGATCATGGAGTTCAACTGACACGGCAGTCGACTCAAAGCATCCGCTACCACATTGGCCTTGCCGGGGTGGTAGTGAATCTCCATGTCATAATCCTTGATCAATTCGATCCATCTGTGTTGTCTCATATTCAGCTCCTTCTGGGTGAAGATATATTTCAGGCTCTTGTGGTCGGAGTAGATCTCGCATCGATTACCCATGAGGTAATGACGCCAAACTTTCAAGGCTAGGACAATGGCTTCAAGCTCGAGGTCATGGGTTGGGTAGTTCTGCTCATGTTGCTTCAGCTGTCTTGAAAGGTAGGATATGACTTTGACTTCTTGCATAAGCACACATCCAAGACCAATCCTGGAGGCGTCGCAATAGACGTCAAAGGGCTTGGTGATGTCTGGCATGATCAGGATTGGGGCTGAGGTCAGTCTACTCTTGAGTTGTTGAAAACTCTCTTCACATTTGTCCATCCATTCGAACTTCTTGTCCTTCTTCAGCAGTTGGTTCATTGGTCGAGCGATGCTCGAAAAGCCTTCTACAAATCTGCGGTAATATCCGGCTAATCCAAGAAAAGCGCGGACCTCGGTTTGGGTGGTTGGGGCTTACCATTCCATAACAGTTTTGATCTTGGCGGGATCTACGGCAATTCCTCCTGCAGACAAGATGTGTCCTAGGAATCCTACTTCCTCCAACCAAAATCACACTTGCTAAACTTGGCATACAACTGGTGGTGTCTAAGTATTTCTAGGACAGTCTCCAAATGCTGTTCATGTTCCTCTTCGGACTTGGAGTAGATGAGAATGTCGTCGATGAAGACAATGACAAACTTGTCCAAAAAGTTCATGAAGATCTTATTCATGAGGTTCATGAAATAAGCGGGGGCATTGGTTAATCCAAACGACATGACGTTGTACTCATACAACCCATATCTAGTGGTAAAGGCAGTCTTTGGGATGTCAGTGGCGCGAATCTTCAGCTGATGATAACCAGTTCTGAGATCTATCTTTGAGAAAACTTTGGCTCTGGTTAGCTGATCAAATAGGTCTTCTATCTTGGGTAGGGGGTATTTGTTCTTGACGGTGACATCGTTAAGCTTACGGTAGTCCGTACATAAACGAGTGGCACCATCCGTCTTGTCCACAAACAAAACTGGTGATCTCCAGGGGGGGATGCACTAGGTCGAATCAAACCTTTGGCTAACATATCATCTATCTGCTTCTTCAGCTCCACAAGCTCTGTTGGGTTCATACTATAGGCTCTCTGCGCTATAGGTCCAGTTCCGGGGATTAACTCGATGATGAACTCGATATCCCGATCCGGGGGCATACCGGGTAGATCATCTGGAAACGCATCAGGGTATCGACAGACGACCCTGATTTGATCCAAAGTTGGCTTGGCTACACTTTGGTTGCAGGTGAATTTTCTGGGTAGTCTTTCAGAGACATGTTCTACTAGGATACCGGTGCTGCTGGTCATGGTGATGGCTTTCTTGGCACAGTCAATCAATCCATGGTGTTTTGACATCCAGTCCATTCCTAGTACGACTTCCAAACCTTTGGTTCCCAGAATTATCAGATTGGCCTAGAAATCTACTTCATGCATTTTGATGGGTACATTTTTGCAAAATTTTCTGGCTTTGGTGGTTGATCCGGGAATTTGAACTATCATAACATGCTTCAAACTGATAGGTTGAATTTTACTGGTTGATGCAAAGTCTTCGGTGACAAAATAATGAGATGCTTCGGAATCAAACAACACTCTGGCAGGGATGTGGTTGATAGAAAACATACCCAGTACAACATCTGGTGCTTCCTGGGCTTCTTCGGCATTCATGTGGAAGAGACGGCCGTTGCGCTTATTGAGGTTGTTGGGGGCGAACTTCTTGCCGGTGGAGACACGGCGTTGTTGCTGAGCAGGTGCAGCGGTGTTGCCTGAGAGCTTGGCGAGCCTCTTGGGGCACTCATTGGAGTAGTGTCCCACTACACCACACTCATAACAAGTGATGGTGGCCTTGTCCTTGGTCGCAACGGGGATGGCGTTGCTTCCGGTTCTTGGGGCGGTGTTGGTGTTGTTGTTGTTGTTGTTGCTGGGGGCTCGGGGCGGAGCGCGGTTGAAGTTGTTGTTGTTGTAGTAGTAGTAGTTGTTGTTGTTGTGGCCTCATGGCCTGGAGTTTCCTCCACTCCGGTTCTGGTAACCGGGGCGCGAGTTCTGCATCTGGGACTTGTTGTTGTTTCTCGGAGTGAAACCTCCGCTTGAGCTGGGGCGATACTTCGGGGCGTTGCTAGGCCCACTCTGGTGCATCATACGGCGCTTGCGGTTCTCATTGGCTTGGTTCAGCTTGCCCTCCATCTGGATGGCGGAGTCTACTAGGGCTTCAAGGTCGGCGAAGGGGATGTTGACGAGGACAGTCTGCATCTCGTCATGCAGTCCGTTCAGGAATCTCTCCTGCCTCTTCTCGGTGGTGTCGGTCTCGTCGGGGCGTACCTTGACGAGTGTAAGGAACCTGTCGCGGTATTCTACCACCGTCATGCGACCTTGCTTCAGTTCACGGAACTCATCCCTTATCTTCTTGATAAGACCCGGGGGCACATGGTACTTGCTGAACTTGAGCTTGAAGTCTGCCCAAGTCATGAATTGACCTCCGTTCATGGCACGGGTGCTAGTCCACCAGGCTCGGGCTGGTCAAGCAAGATAGTGGGTTGCGAACAAGACCATCTCGTTGGCTTCCACTCCGGCTACTTCCAAGTTGTTCTCCATAGTCTGGAGCCAGTCGTCGGCGTCGAGGGGTTCTTCAGTCTTGCTAAACACCGGAGGGTTGGTGTTCTGGAAGTTCTTGAGCTTGGATCCGGGGTGGTCATGATTTCCATGGCCTTGGTTGGCAAGGTTTTGCAGTGCTGCGATGTTGGCTTGGCGTTCGGCTCTTTCAGTCTCCCTGTCAGCCATCAGGGTTTGCAGCAGTTGCATCATGGCATCGTTTTTGCGATTGGGAGGGGCCATCTGAACATAGAGAAGATCATGAGATAAGAGGGAAATTTCTATGGTTCATTTTGAGTAAGTTTATAAAATTTGAAACTTGAAGTCTTTTCATGACAAACACAACATTCATTCATTCATTAAACGCACATTACAAGCTAACACTTAGCACTTCCAATGGTTTTAAGAACCATTCTCTCATGCTACGATACAACGGGCGGGATACAACTCACACCTACATAAGTGATCAGGTGCAACTACTCCTCATCCTCGACATCGATCGGGACGAAGTCGTCGGGTCCTACCTCCAGGAACTCGTAGTCCTCCTCCTCGGTGAACTCGTCCTCCTCAAAGTCGTCGTCGTCG
The DNA here is from genome assembly GCF_022539505.1 of Lolium rigidum. Taxonomy (NCBI): domain Eukaryota; kingdom Viridiplantae; phylum Streptophyta; class Magnoliopsida; order Poales; family Poaceae; genus Lolium; species Lolium rigidum. The sequence continues at coordinate 140,071,214 of NC_061514.1, forward strand.
CTCAGGAAGGCTCCTCCTCCCTGAAGGTCGATACCTCCGTCGTCCTCCTCCATCTCTCTCAGCTGATCCTCCTGGGCCTTGACAGTGGCCTCAAGAGATGCTATCTTGGCGCGAAGGCACACAATCGTAGCGTCCTTCTTGGCACGCTGCTGGCGAAGGGTCTTGTGGTTGTTGTTGAGGAGCTTGATCGCCTCACCCTGCTCGATGATGTGAGCATGGGTCTGGTTCGCGTAAACGCGGGAGGCGTCCAGATCCTTCTGAGTCTGGTAGAGCATGAAGTCAAGGTGCTCAGCATGGTGCCTCAACTGCGGGTGCGGCTGCAGCTCCATGGGCACTCCCATGGCATCACGCCTCACGAGATGCGCGAAGCGAGAAGCGAGGAGGCGCACCACGTTCTGTCCACAGAGACGCGCAAGTGCCTCCTGAAGGCCACGTGCGAGTCCGTCGAGCCAGTTGCTCTCGCGGAAGGAGAAGAGGATCCTCTCCGAGGTGGGAGGCTCCATCTTGCCCCTTAAGTCAGCAGTGATGATCCACTGCAACTCTCCTCCAGGCGTGTCGTCCACCTGAATTCCGTGGAACTCAGGGTGTGGGCGCTCAAGGAAGTCCGAGACGGCGTTGAGGTCGTGCTCGAAGATCAAGCTTCCCCCATTCCCAAGCTGGTAGAACTTGGTGTTGATGGGTTCATTCGGCTCCATCTGAAAGCGAAATGGATGAGTAAGTTAGAGAGTGAACAAGTGTGGAATTTTTTTTAAGTAGATTCAAATAAGAAGGAACATGATTCATCAAATTTTGAAAAAGTCTCAAAGACAAGAGTGTAAGTAACTTTTCGCAAATATTCTCTTCATTTGATTTCAAAGTTAAGTTTTTCTGAACGTCCATTCTAACTAGGGTTTTCTAAGGTCAAACAATGGCTCTGATACCAACTTGTCAACACCCGGATTTTTAAGTCCGGATGCCTATTATGTCATTCATCGCAATCCCAGGAGTATTGTTGTTGCGAGGCATAATAGTTAAGTATCATAGTTATCATTTATTACAAACCATATTGTCTTACAATTGGCATCACATGATCCATATTACATGAATAGTTGATCTATTGATCAACGAACAAACACAAGTTCATAGCGGAAGCGTAAAGATAAATGGACTCTCTAGTCCACAGGCCAACGCTTGACGTCGGAAGACTCCTAATTGTCGTAGGCGTCCTGCTGGTCATCACCTTGGTAGTTCCGTTCATCTTCATACTCTGGCCATTTGAATAGTCAGGGACAAAGCCGTGAGTACTTTAAGTACTCGCAAACTAATACTAGTGTAAGTGCTAGCATTTTTAGTAAGGGGTGCTAAGCTCTAGTTTATTTGCATAAAGCCAATTTTAGTTCACAAGTATTTGATAAAATACTTATTCATGTGCTAACTAACTCAAGTGGGAACATTAGTGTCATTCCCACAACATTTGTTGTGATTCACCACAAGTCACAAATTCACCATTCATTTCACCATCATTTTCAAGAATCTGACACCGGAAACTGTATGGCCTTTCCAACCATCCGTAACCGTGGATGCGGCTATTCGAATAGATTTACACTCTGCAGAGGTTGCACACTTGTGCCACAACATTTGATTTCATCCGTCGGGATTACCCCGAATCATCGTAACACAATACGCGGATCCTCAACCATAACCTTTCACTTACAAACCCTAGTATGAGCACCTCTCCCCATGAGCTTGGCCTCCCAGTGAAGACCAACTGTCAACCTGGGAACTGCACAGGGCTTGGCCGTACAATTCACCTCAATTCACATCATTTCACAACAACGGAGGCAGCCTCAAGCATAACCCTATGATGTGTGTTCAGAGGGAACCCATACTAAGATGCATAAATTTCCAGTTAAGCCCTACCCATAATCAGGTATTGTGGGGGTACTCAATATTGGAAAGGTATCGCATTCAAACCAATATCAGTTTTATCAAAAATCACCATCTTCTCTTGGTCATATTCACCTTCAAAAATCATTCAATGAAATGACTCATCATTCCAAGGTTTCAAAATTTAGTTCAAGTCACATGTTCCCATCTAGAGTAGTCAAGTTTTAATATTTAGCACTAGCACTAATCATGAGGGGGCTAATATTGCTTGGCTAGCTTGAGACTACTTTGCTACTCTAGTTACCTTCCTTCACCTTGACCAAAGTTAACTATAAAAGTAACTCTTTGAATAAACAAGTAAAAACTTGTAAGGTAGAAACTTGGGATAGGCTTATGGTAAGAAAGGTAAGACTAATGGTGCCTTGCCCCAAGGGGCTTTGCACTTTGCAAGAATATTAGCTTGCCTTGGTAGTGGTCAAAGTTCTCCTCCTCCTCCTCTTGGTAGCAACCTTCTTCCTCCGGGTATTCTCCGGTGCTAGCGTCTAAATTTGAATACGAGGTATGATCACTCAACCAATTCATTGGCTATTCTAAACATCACATATATTCACACAAACTATTCTAAGCACACACTTAATACAATTAGGGTGCATTGGTTGTGTTGCTTGAGAAAAATAATTTCCTCTCATTACATATGTAAATGATAGTTTCCATATAGTTCTTTGAGAAATAATTTCCTCTCATTGAATCTTCTTTAAGATTTAATTTCTCAAACCATCATACATGAATTCATGTTGACCTAAGTCAACCATTCATCATCATAATTTGAGAAAATGATTTAAATGAGGTAGACCCCCTCATACTATTTAATAATTCTACAAATGATTTAAAATCTCCAAGTATTTCATGTGAGAGTATTTGACCAGGGGTTCAAACTTCATATGAAATCACTTGGGACAATATTTAAATGAAGTAAAATACTTCATATGATTTTCATAATAGTTTTGGACAATATCACTTAAGTAAACTAGCCATATTGTCCATTATTTAAACTAAGGGCATGATCATTCAATGTGACCACACCATTTTATTGCAGAAACAATTAGTGTAAGTTAAATGTGAGCTATTGGAGTTGGAATTACTAAATATCTATTTGGTTGATTTTTAATATTTATTTGAATGTGCAAAAGTCCCTGACTTAATCTTTTTGTCACTTTATTTCTACAATAGATCTCAAGGTGAGACCAGTGGCAAGTTGTAGAACTTTTTAGTAGCTTTCCAACAACATCAAATTTGTTAAATTTGGCCAAGCCAAACATATTCTATTTAATTTCCAAGTTGGAGCAAGTATTGAATTTGAATTGAATTTATTAAACGAGATTTGAATTAAACGGGCCGGCGGGAAATGAACTTGGGCCGAAACAATTCAAACAGAGAGAAACGGCCCAGCAGCGCATCTCGTGCGAGTGGGCTTGCTGACAGTGTGGGGGCCACCCGTCAGCGTCTGTTTAAACCTGAAACGGTATGGACTAACGCGGTGCGTTGGATTAAAACAAGATCGGACGGCGCTGGTGCGTCGTCTTCTCCGGCGAGAGCCCGATGCTCTGGCGGCGAGCCTAGGGGGTCGGAGGGCTAACCAGTGGTCCGGCGAGCGGCGGCGGTGTTCAGGGCGAGGTTGTCGACGATGGTGAAGCAGCCTGTAGCAGTGGCGGAGCTAGAGGCGGCTCCAATCGATGGCGATTCTTCCAGGGCTTCCGCGGCTCCGATCGTCCAATTGGGGCTGCTCCGACGTCAATCGAGTGGGTGGAGTGGTCGTGGAGAAGCAGGGATGGGAGGAGAGGATGGTGGTGTGCTTGGATTGCTCAGGGAAGTCCTCTATTTATAGAAGAGCAAGGGTGCTGCGGGGCAGGGTTAGGGTCGACATGTGCGCGGCGGTTCCGGCGAGCTAGGGAGCTAGGCGATGGCGCAGGGCTGTTCAGCGTGTCCAGGCGAAGCTATTGGCGGTGACAGCGCGGTCGGGCGGCGTCTAGATGGCTTGCATTGCTTCCATGTCTGCCGCGGCAGTGGCGGAATCTTGTTCATCGTCTCCGGCGGCGGCGGTCCAGGGTCTGGTCTTGCGCGTGTCTAGCGGGGTCGTGGTGGTGCGGTGATGCTCAAGGCGTCGAGAGAGGAGCCAGGGCGAGCGTGTGCTGGCGAGGCGGCAGGTGGCCAGATGGTGTCCGTGGCGTGCGCGTGCGCGACGTGAGCGGCATGCTGGCGATCCTGAGCGCGCGATCTCCGGCGATGGTCGTCGTTGTGCTTGGTAGTGGCGTTGCTAGGGAGAGGTAGGGAGGCGTGGTGGCGAGCTTGGGCACCAGGGCCAGGGCAGGGGAGGAAGGGGAGAAGAGGAGGTGCGGCATGGCCGGCATGGTCATGCACATGCATGCTATGCCTCTCCTCTTAGGGTTCCTATGCTTTCACTAGGGAGAGAGGGAACCAGGGGACAGAGGTGAGTGAGAGGGGGCAGTAGGGTTTAGGCCAAACACTATTTTAAATAGTGTTTGCATTGTTCCATAATTACAATTTGCCAAATTTGCCCAATTTGGTTGAATTCATATGGTTGCAAAATTTGAAAATGGTGTATTTGGTTAAGTTGTAATTGACCAGAGACAAACATGTGTGGTGGTGGAATTTTAAAAATCAAAGAATTGCAAACTTGCAAAGTTGGAGATTGTTCCCCATATTAAAAAGTCTCAACTTTGCATGAGCATAGAATTTGATACAAGATGATTTTGGCATGGTGGTCTTTACCAAAGTTGTTCACCTTGATGTGCTCTTGGATGAGGTGCAAAGAATTGGGAAAGTTTAGTTTGAAAATTTTGAATTGCAAGGGCTCAAAGTAGGGATCAGACTATAAATGGCAGATTTGACCATTATCATATGTGATCCTATTTTGAGTTTGAATTTGATTTGTTTTGTGTTTCTTTGATTACAAAAGTTGTAATAAGTGTTTAGTAACATAATACAACTAATGGTGAAGACCAAAATGGTCTAGGGTAAAGATTTGCAAAAATGGCATAAAACATATGTGATGGTTTTAGGGTGTTATTCTTATTTGATTTCTTTCTCTTTTTGATTTATTTGGTTTGTGATCTTCACTTGATCCCATTAGGGTTTTAGGGTTTATCATCTAAACATAATAACAATCATCATGGCATATCACTCAAATGCACAAGTCCTATGCATGGCACTATATGCAAATAAAAGTTTTTGTTGGCTCTGATTTTTGAATCTCTGGAATTCTTCTAACTTTCTTTTATTGAAATTTGGGATGTTACAGTCATCGTTGCAACTCATTCACTCATAGTTCCCGTTTGATATGGATCATGTGTCTGGCAGCGACGTCGGCAGCGTCGACGAGCACCATGACACCAAGACTCGCCAGGTGCTGCGGAGGCTGCTGGTCGGCCAGTACGTTTCCTACTTCGCCAAGGGTGTCTACAGGTGCCCCTTCTGCACTAGGAGACTCGGAGGTACTGACTTCAACTGCCTCCTCACGCATGCCGAGAACATCGGCAACACCTTCCCCAAGGTCGGCACGACGGTGAACGCCTACTCCTTCCGCGCCAGGCACAAGGTGCTCGGCATGCACCTCCGCAGCTTCCAGCGGGTGGAGATCTCAGGCGGGCGCATGCCTCCGCTCAAGCCCAAGGCTCCCAAGGGGAGCAACAAGTGGAGGAAGAGGCAGATGGGGTAGGCGAAGTCCTGGACGTGTGCTGCTGTTGCCTCCTATTTTGTTGTTAGCTAGGGATCCCTTGTTGTTACGTTGTTAGTATGATGGTGTTGTGAAGAACCTCGAACCTGTTACTATGTTTGGCTGTTGTATGCAACTTATTATCTAGGGAGGGATCCCTATTATCTATCCCTACTCTACTATATGACTGTGTGAATTTATCGTATATTACCCTGTAGATTTGCTTCTAGATTTAACTACATACATATGGACCAGATGGAGTACTAGATTTGCTGCCATATTTGGCAAACAACGAGGGCCAAAAGGCACAAATAATTGAAGAAAGACAGAAATGCAAGCTTCTGTAGATTTGATACTAATTAGGTGAAAAAAGACACAGAGAAGGAGAGGGAAAAGGTACTCTTAAAAGGGAAAATGCTAATTTGGGCCGAGAGAGACAAAACCCAGCTCCTGCTCACGTGCAACCAAACGCTATCTCGTCCTGTCCCACGCGGTCCCTTTCTACCAGCCCCATGCGACGCGGCCCCACACGATGCGGCCCCACACGTCAGCCCGGAACGGTCAACTAAACGGGAATCCTGCCGTCTGAGCTCCTTCTGTGGGTTTCAAACAAGGACTTGGGGAAAACTGAGGAAAAACTAAGGAGCTGGGGAAAACTGAGTACAACTAAGGACCCGAGGGTACGGAAGTAGAAAACCCTATATTTTTTTACCTTACTTGACAGTAATATTTCAAGCCGTAGTCATTGACTCGATTGGATACATATTTCTGGCCATAAGTTTATGACCTTAGTTAGCCTTTGTCTACGGTGGTATTTTCCTAACTCCTTTTAATTACATGATGGTCATTTTCTGGCGGAACTTTTGGTTCCAATCAGTATCCGTCACATCTCTTATGCTACAAATTGTTTTTTCTCTTCTGAAACTTTTCGATTATAGTTTTAGAAGCAACAATTTTTCGGCCGTAATTTCCCGCCAACAAGTACCTACCTCTACATCTCAAACAGAAAAACTACATACATATGCAACATTGTTTTTAATGTCCCATTGTTGAAACTACTTGGCGGCAATTCCTTGACACATCTTTATGGCCATAATTTGCGGAACATATTTTTTAGCTACTTTTTAAATAAATTACTTGACAGTAATCTAGCTTCCCGCCATAATCTTTGACGAGCCTCGATTCAATACACATTTTTGGCCGCAACTATCTGGCGGTAGTTAGCCTTGGCATTTTTCCCGACTCATTTTAATTACTCGATAGTTATTTCCTGGCACAACTTTTTGACCGTAAATATCAAGTTTTTGAGATTGCTAACTTTATGGCCGTAATTTGCCGTTGGCTATCAACCGTAAACTTTCCGTTATACAGTAATTTTCTAACATAACTTTCGAGCTGTAGTTTTCCTATGTGATTTCCACACTCTCACTCTTCAACGATGCATAATTTTCGGCCAGCCTATTAATTTCCCATGTTACTAAGGTCAGAAAATACACCTCGAACATGATATATGGTGTGGCCATTGTATACATATATACTACGTATCATTGTGAACATATATAACTCACATCACTCCACCGCATGGGCACTGAAGAGCCATCATTTTCAACTAATTATTGGCAGCCATATCACTCATTGCTGGAAAATATACATGTTTTTTTTACATTTCTTTCCTCTTATTTTATGACGGTAACTTCTCACTGTGAAAATTACTATTTGGTGCTAATGATTTACTATCGGTGTTTCGGTAGTTATTTAACGTAAAGCGTCAGTACCAAATAGTAATTTTCCTACGGCAATTATTTAACAACAGTTTTTCAACATCGCGTGATTCTTACCAGTAATTTTCAAATGTGCACAAGCAGCAATCTTCATCGGTGATTTTCAAATGTGCACTTGCGGCAATTTGCAACCTTTAGCAATAATTTGCGGATGGTAACTCTCCATCTGTAGTTGCCTTTTTTCTATAGAACCTTCATGGTTCTGCTACGGTAACCGCGAGAAATAAAATACAACACCATTTGTCGTCTTTTCTTTTTTGAAAATAATATTAATACGTGATGTTAATCGCCTCACGGTCGCGGTACGAGAATACTACTACCTTCTTTCACAACTATTTCGACACACAAAAACTAAATTATCCATCACCTCTTTTATTCAAGTAACGAATGTTATTGTTCTTTATGAATCTCCTCATGATAACCCTACGAACACGGCATGCCGCTGTGCCAATACTTCCTAGTGTACATTATGGTGGACGCTTGTTAGTCGACGTCTTACTCAAGTCCGGTCAGATCTTCCTGGCTTCTCGTCGATCTCCTCTATGCGTAAGAGAGGAAGGTATGTTGATCTGTGTGGCCTTGGAGTCATGGTGATGCTACAGTGGAGTATCGCTTTGATTGTAAAGCGGCTCAATTGCAGAGTGCCCCGTCTCCTCACCTTTGGTTGGGGCTTGGCAAGGAGAAGTCTTCATCGTCGGGTCATTGTGGACGATGTGTTGTAAGCTGCTTGATTTGTATCGTGCTAGGTACATTGAGTTTGTACCGGAAATTCAATTCGACACATGGGAGCATATGCTCCTGCCACCGAAAAAACATTTTGAAATATTCAAAAAATTCGAACAAAAAGTTTCTCGCTTACGTATCAACATGTTACGTGCGCATATCAAGTCTTGCGAAAAACCGACATTTTTTGTAATTTGTGTGAAAAAGATAAACAAAACGTCTCGTACACAACTTTTTCTTACAGAAAAATTTGTCTTTTTTACAAATAACACTCAAAATGTCGGTTTTCTGTGGAACCACTTTGTGAACGTGTAGAATTTCGAGATGTATCCACTAAATTTTATGTTCAATTTTTTCAACATTTTAAAAGTGCATTTAAAATTAAGTTTAAAAACCGGGAGCATATGCTCCCGGGTGCCAAAACGCCACTCCCGAGTTTGTACCCGCTTTATTAGCCTTTTCTTCTATATAATTGATATATCTTTCAGAGAGTATTCTTGCAAAATCTCATCCCTGTGTCGTCCATTGACAGTATTGAGATTTTTTCCTTGATTTGATACCTCTATTCGTTTTGACAAAATAACTTTTACCTTTCTAGTTTGTAAAACAAATTTCTAGATTCAAGACAGGAATTTAGCTCCTCTTATGGGTTTCAGTAGCCCAACTAAAATAGAATTGATAGTAACGAACCAAATTCAAATCAAATGTTATCGCAATTTACTTGCGTCTAATAGTGTGTCTTCTCCAGTATTATTAGGATATGATGCGACATGTCAATTGAATGAATCACTTGTACAAAATAGGCTAACCATGGCACACCAAATTTCAATTCTGTGGTGCATATCCAGGTCGCCACAGTTGCCACGCGACTAGTATTTGAATTCTATGGCGCATATCTACATGCGCCACAAAATTTTTGAAACTTCTGTGACGCACTAGGTCCATATGCGCCACAGAATTTTCTTGAAAACTTCTGTGGCGCACCATGCCAATATGCGCCACATAATTTTTTTTTGAATTTTAAAAAAGTGGCGGCTAGATCTAGATCTAGATCTAGATTTGGGGCCACCTAAATTTTGCCAATTTTTTTTGGAATTTCGCCGGAAGGTGAGTGGTTGGTTGGGTTGGGTGGGTGGGGTGGGTGGAGGAGGCCGGCCGGAGGAGATGGTGATGGTGGTGTTGGTGGAGTAGTAGGAGGAGGAGGTGGTGGTGGTGGTGGAGGAGGAGGAGGAGGAGGAGGAGGAGGAGAAGAAGGGAGGAGGTGGTGGTGGCCGGAGGAGGAGGAGGTGGTGGTGGTGGCCGGAGGAGGTGGTGGTGGTGGCCGGAGGAGGAGGATGAAGTGGTGGTCGCCGGAGGAGGAGGAGAAGGTGGTGGTGGTCGCCGGAGGAGGAAGCAATAAGAGGAGGGAGAAGAAGGGAGGAGGAGGAGGAGGAGGAGGTGGTGGTGGTGGAAAAGAAGGGAGGAGGTGCTGGTGGTGGGAGGAGAAGTGGAGGAGAAGGAGAAGAAGTGAGGAGAAATGGTGGAGGAGAAGTGGAGGAGGAGATTGGCGCCTCCGAAATTCAAATTTCGGGCTAAAACTTCTGTGGCGCATGGGCAGTTGGTGCGCCACAGATTATTTTTCGATTTTTTATTTTTACACGAAAAAATCTTTGACTTGCCGTATCTTTTTACTCTTTACGAATTTGGCAATTCTAAAAATTGTCTAACCAGGCAATCTCGCGTGAATGGAATTGTAGAATTTTCTCCCGGTCATTTTGATATATTATGCGTTTTTTTTTCGAGTTCGTATGCAATCAGGAATCCAGTTTGATCATTTTCCAACGCAATTTTGCAGAAAAATTCAAAATTAATGTTTGTTAATTTTTAGTGGTGCTAGATGACATAATACATGGGCACCTCGAAAGAATTTTATTTTTAGAATTTTCTATCTCTTTCTTTTTTATTTTACAGAGCTAAAAAAGGCGATCCAGGGTGGGTGTGGAGTTGCGTTGAGAGAAAATCCTTCAACTTTCTGTGACGCATATGCCTATATGCGCCATAGAAAGATGAACTTCTGTTGGCATATGCGCCACATAATTTTGACTTTCTGTGGCGTATGGCAGATGCGCCACAGAATTCTCTTCGCCCATGTGCAGTGGTGGACCCCGCATGGGTCCCACATACTTTCTGTGGTGCACCTGTGCACAATCGCCACATAATGGTCAATTTCTGTGGCGCACCAGCTGCAAAAACATCACAGAATTCCCAGAAATTTAGTGAAGCATTAATTTGCATGCGCCAGAGAAATAATTTTATGGAACATGCACGTTTTAGTGCGCCACAGATGATATTTTTACCTATAAGGGTTTTCCTACTAGCGAATCAAGCTAATGGTATTACTTAGAAACTTTGTTGCTATTGTTTAAACGAGAAATATTTCTGAGAAAACAGAATGATCAAGCACATATTTTAAACTTCCCACATATCATGTCACCTTCCACTACAAGATACCATAGCCAAACAAGATTTTTATCACGATTATATAAATGAATCTTGTAGGTCTGGGATGGGGCAAGAAAATATAATTGAGTTGAAAACCCGAAACCATAGTGCCAACATGGAGAGTGTCCAAAGTGGTGGATAAGATGACCTCTCGATAGAGTCGATGCCGACAAAGGGCAGACACTATGCACTTGGAGCTCTATTGCGGCGCTAGCTACAACTGCTAGCACGGTGGATGCGCCATATAGGTCAAGTCAGCATTATACAATGTGTCCTCCGAGCTTTGTGGCCACACAACCAACCATAGATTGATTTTCAAAAGATTTTAATGTTTATATGACACATCATAAACAACAACAACACCTAAGTTCATCACTAACACACAGCAAGAAAATAATGATTCTATAAAGAATTCTGAATTGAACCATGGATCTCGACAAATATTCAAAGTGTTATTGTACATTAAATTATATTTATATTAGATTTCCCATATTTCACCCCAAAATTTCTAAAATTTTCTTTAATTTTATAACTATCCTTTCTACACATCATTTTCTACAACTAAATTTATTACTTTCCTCGTTATTTCCTTCAGTTACTAAGTTGTATGTCACAAACAACATATCAAAGGCTAATTTTCTTTATCTTGTTTTCCCAAATTTGTGCTTGATGGACTTCGGCTTTGTTCAAACTAGATGATACCCCGCGCGCTGCTGCGGGATACCTATGAGAACAAAAAGGTATACAGCTGAAATGCTTGTGTTCATCAGAAGTGTGGATTGTCAAAGGTATAGAAGTGTGCTGCTTTTATTCATAAGAAGCATGAGTCGAAAAAATCTGAATTTGTGTAAAAAAAATGAACACATTGGTACATCCATCCATTGCAGTGCATGTCCCAAATGCATATGGGAAGAAAATAGTCAATGAAATTGTCAGTTGTAGCCAATTGTAGAAAGAGTTGTGGCAACCATTTCTTCTCTGTTTTTATTCAATACGTTCATGGCCTGAACCATGTTTAACAAAGACTTGGCATGTTCTATGGTAGAAAATGATTGATAGTCCACTTGGGATACAAAATGAATCTGAGATAATAGATGAACACATGCTTGTCCCGTATATACTAATACTATAACTATATATTTGTATAAGCATGCTAATGGTGATATAATCAGATCTATTTTCATGTGGATAACACATTACTGCCATCATAGAACCTGTAGTGACCACCAGAATAAGCATGTCAAAACAAACATGATTCAAAACAAAAATCAGATATTTGCATTGGTTTACCCATACTTATATATCCACAATCGATTATTTCAGCCGTCACAATATATGCAAGTTGCGTCTTCAGATCCGTGATGAATAAAACCTATTTCATTACGAAACAGCCAGAAAACTGAGATTTTAAATACACATATACTATGCAAGCATGGTCATATATATAATTCATACCTGAAGTATATGTGTTGTGTAGCCATTCATATGTATGCCGAAGAAGTGAGCAAAGATGTACCAAAAATATTGTAGCAGAACAATTTAGTTCTCCATTACCAACCAGTCCATTGGATAATTTTTTTGCGAATTCACACCAATGGATAGTTTAACATGGAATACCTCTTACTCTAAATCTCAAAAGGTGAAGATACACCCCCACTTAATAGTGTTAGCGAACACTTTGATAGCCTGTATTGTCCACCATAGAAATAACCGAAATCGGAATAACAACAAAGTGATTGAGTGTCCGAAGGGATTAATAGAAATATAAGATTAGTTGACGGAAACAGTTCAGATTACATGATATATGATCATAAAGAAATAAGGAAAATACATACATACTGATACCTGAATTAGATACTTCCCTTCATCTATGCATATATAAAAACCAATGTGCCCTGAAGAGATTGTCCACAAATTCTGCAATATATACTATTAGCATGTCGTTCGTAAAAAGTTGTAGGGATCCTAAATGGGCAAAAGAGATGAGTAGTACTTAAGCTGCAGAAGCCAGTACAGAGGTGCAAAAATGTTGTTTCAAGAAGAGATCTAGACCGGGAGAATTAGCCACCTAAAATCCAAATGGCCGTAGAAGTATGCACATAAAAAAAAATAAACGAACCAGAAATTCGTGAGCATACAGACGGCCGGCCGGAGAATCGGGAGGACAGAGCCATATGTGAAACGGCCTGTGAATAAGCAACCATTGAAGAGATCAAAGTATTCAGATCCAGTAGTACCTTGGAGATGTCAGCGGAAGGCAGGAGGTAGATACAGAGTAAATATGTGAGGTAAGGGCCTCCGATCTGCTTCTTCTTCTTCTTGAATAACACATCTGCTGCCAGCCTGCTCACAAGGTATACATGAACCGGCGAATGGTTTGGTGGGGAGGCGGGGCAACAAAAATAGGCAGAAATGAAGGGGCGGAGCATGCAAATTAAAGCCTGGGAATTGGATGAAAAGGCTGATAATGGCTGATGAATGCTGATCATGATGGGACAGTTTCAGGAGCATTATATTTGTGACGAAGAGGGGCATGTCGAGCGGCGGCGGAGAGCATCAGCGAAGAGGAACGGCGGAAATTTTTCTTGACGGGAGGAAGGGTGAGCGAATCAACCTGTTGCTCTCGTGCAGCCCAAGTAGGAACATCCAGGCCCATGCGTAGAAAATACGGGAGACGGAGATCGGCCCGGCCAGCTACACGATAGAGAGCAACGTGGGGAGAAATAGAGGTGACGTGGCTCGCTGTGTGATCAAGAAAATGGGGCCATCTATTAAGAAAGAGAAGATGACATTAGCCTACATTATCATTTTTATTAAACACACTATAGAGCATGTAAATGTAAGACACATTTGGCCAAGAAAACGAGCCTAGCACCATGCCACCGATGTGATGGTATACTCATACATAACACTTATGTACTCTGTAAGTTTTAGTTATTTAATACCTAACCACACACTAAAAATCGCATCGAGATATTTGTTAGACTGTATGACGTGGTTCACCGATTTTTACACCACATATGCGAATGCTGAAAACCGATTGATGCGAATGTGTGCCGCGTGCAGGAATATAAGCCATATTTTTTTACCATCTATTCTAAAAACGGTGTATGCATTAGGGTTTTCTTCGAAAGGAGGGTAGGTATTCTATACACCATGGTGGTGCCACCATCCGTACAGAGGCACACAACACCGGCTGAAATCTTAGAATAGTTTTAGTTTTTTTTAGATGAAGTTTTAGTATAACTTGGTCGCACTGGTTTTGTTTTGTGTTTTGGATTTGATGATTAGACCGGTGGGAATGGCTGAGTCAGCTGAACAGTTCGGGCGCCGATGTACCCCGCTTGCCCGCTTGTTTCCGTGCGGAATATATTAATGAACGCACGCAGTGGCTCCTACTGGATTGTTTTTGTTGGACTGGTTCAGTCGCCCGCATGGGTTATATATATGCAGTTTTTCCTATTAATTTCAACTTTTTGAACATGTTCCAGATTTGAAAAATTTTAGATTTTGAAAAAAATCATATCTAGAAAATTTTGGATTACAAAATTGTTCAAATTTAAAGTTTGCACAAATTTTAAGTTTTCACGAATTTGAATTTTACTTGAATTTAAAAAGTGCTCAAATTTGGAAATTGCACAAATTTAAAATTCGCTTGAATTCGAAATTTACTCAAATTTAAAATTTGCTTGAATTTGAAAAATATGTTTAAAAACATGGAAAAGAGCAGGAAAAGGAAAAAACAGAAACATAAAAAAAAAGTCGAAAAATATCAAAAAAAATGAAAGAAAAAACGAAAAAAATACCAGAAAAGAACCAGGAAAAAACGAAAACCCCACATCAGATGGGCCGCGGGCCGCTCGCTCCAGCACGCGGGCGGGCGTTAATCTGCCCCGCAGCTGGGCGGGAAATAGATTGTTTCCGGACAGTTCGGGAAATAGATTGTTTCCGGACAGTTCGGGTTGGTGAAACTGACCCGGACTTCGGCCCCGTTTTGTCCGCCGTTTTCGGCCCGGATTGGGTCGTATTTCGATGGCCCGTGGAACTTTCCATTGTATGCCGGGAAAGGCACTTGGATCGTCGTTTACGTTTTTGTTCTCCCCCGGTTTGCATTGATGGAACATTACCGACCTTCATCTTCGCTGGCCCCATTTTTTTTTTCTTTCCGCTCAAACTTGAATCGAGAAAGATGAAGAAAGGAGAGGGGAGGGAATCCTAGCAGGCGGCGATGCGGCCGTTGGTGATGGTTCGGTGGCGCGCTGAGACGGCGACGACGCCGACGGAGACGCGACCACGGCTCCGGCAGCAAAGTGGCCAGGGGAACGAGTTTCACAGCGACGGGATCTGTGCTGTGCGCGGCCGGCAGCGAGGGTTCAGCCGCAGCGACGACGACATGTCTGCATGTGTAGCTTCCCAGCTCATCATTTCTGGTTGGCTCTCCGCTCTAGCGATCTCGTTTCTTATGTGGTCTCCATCTCCACGGCTTAGCGCTACTATGCTCCTCCGTCATCCTCCCGCTGCCGTCGGGTGCTCTTGTTCCACGGATGCTGGACATGCTAGTTCTGTATGCGCGTAGGTCCACGGCTGGTTCCGGACCAGTACGGTTCGATTTCATTATTGATTGCCGTTGCATGATGGGTGAGTGGTGTTCAGTGTGGTCCGATTCTTGTTGAGATAGTGTTGAGGTATAGGTAGATGTCACACTATAGCTTCACGAGGTTCATCACAGATTTGGGGATACAAGGTTTCTCAAGTGGAGAGGATCTATGCTATTACAGAAAGAAGAAAGTCCACTTTTCATCCTTCAACTTTACTAAAAGTTTACTTTTAGTCCTAAAACTCCTTTTTGGTCCAAAACAGACCTTAAACTTCTTAAATTGATCACTTCAGCATGTTTGTCAATTTTGTGTCAACATGGACCCTCAGTTGCTAAAAACCACCAAACCGGTTCAAGAGTTAAACGGCTCGCACGAAGAAAAGATGGATCCATATATGATCGCTCTCGATCGTGAAGTTGTGATCTCCTCTTGTCTCCCGGCCTCCCATGCTCCCTTGCAGCGCTGCACGCCGCCGAACTCCCTCGTAGTGCCGAACACCGCCGTCGCCCTAGAGTTGGCCAGCGTCTGAGTCTCACCTGCAAAAAAAGAGAATGGTCGCCATCTCTGTCTTTGTTTCTTCACTCTCGCTACTAGCCACGGGAGGGCCTGCGAGGAGGACCACTGCTTGGCTGGCGGGATGGCGGGTGGTGGCCGACGAGACACGAATTGCATGGTCGTCGCCATCAGTTTGGTGGATGACAAGATTTATGGTCAGGAGGACGGGATGCTGAGGCGATTGCCGTCGTGACGAGGGCATCGAGGAGGAGGGCCGCTGCGTCTTCCGGCTAGTAACGGATAACGGCATGAGTCCCATGCCCAAGCTCAGGATGACGGGAACGAGGCCAAGTCGACAAGAAGGAGAACAAGAGTTATGCAAACGAGCAGGGTGGAAAATAGCACGAGAGAACGCTAAGGATGCGCCGCCGTTGAGCGAGGAAGCTGGTCGAGATTGAGAGGGTTAATTTTGACCTCAAATTTGGGGATTTCAGATCGGCCTAGATACACCGATTCGCCCGGTTCAGTCTAGTGTGATCAGTCTGTGGTTTTTGGACAAAAAAATCAAAAACATGTCGTATTGAATGATTATGGAAGTTCAAGGTCTATTTTTAACCAGATAGAACTTCTAGGACTAAAAGTGAACTTTCAGCAAAGTTGGAGGACCAAAAGTGGACTTTCTTCTTACAGAAATGTTTCCGCCGCCATCGCCATTCATGATCCACTGGATGCCCTTTCTGTTCGGGAAGAAGGCGTATTAGAAGACGCTGCTTCTGCCTCTACATCACTTCGTCCATTCCGGGCCCATGTGGCGTCTGCTGGGCTGGATGATACGCGTGGGCCGAGCTCGCCGCTGGATGAGGCCCACGCCCGTGTCTTCTACAGGCTTTGTGGTAGCAGAGCTGCTAACATCCCCTCTCCCTTGAGTTCTGGCTTGTCCCCAAGCCACTGAATCAGGAAACTTCGCTTGCAACTCAACTTTGTCCTCCCAGGTGATGTCCAAGGCGCAGTCAGGTGGCCATTGAACCTGTACTTGCTCCCGGCGCCCAGTTGGAGTTTGACGCCAGCGAGAAGCAAGAATCTTCACAGGGACATGAACATGATCAGTAATGACAGGGAGATTGGTAGCTACTGGCGTACCTGGTTTGAGGACCTTGCGCAGCTGAGAGACATGGAAAACTGGATGCACTTTGGAATTCTGTGGTAGGTCTATCTCATAGGCCACTGGGTTTATGCACCTGACAATGCTATATGGACCAAAGTACTTGAATGCTAGTTTGTGGTTGGCTCGACGAAGCAATGAAGTTTGAATATAAGGTTGCAACTTCACAAAAACATCTTCACCGAGTTCAAAAGTGCGCTCTATCCTATTTTTATCAGCCTGACTCTTCATATACTGTCTGGCCTTGTTTAGGTTCTGCTGCAGTACTAGTTGCACTTGTTTGCGTTCATCCAACCATTCCTGGAGTGAGGGTGCAGTACATGTGTAGCTAGAGTCCAAAACCCAATGTCTTGGTTCGTGGCCGTAGAGCGCCACAAAGGGAGACATTTTGATCGCTGAGTGGTAGATCGTGTTGTACCAATACTCCGCAAATGACATGAATTGGCTCCACTTTGTGGGACAAGCATGGGTGAAACATCTCAGATAAATCTCGAGACATTGGTTCACGCGTTCCGACTGTCCATCAGTCTGCGGATGATACGCAGAGCTCATGCCTAATTCGCTGCCCATTAGTGAGAAAAGCTCTTTCCAAAACCGGCTTGTAAAGATTGGATCCCTATCTGACACCATCACTTTGGGTAGACTGTGCAGCTTGAACACATTAGTCATATAGGCTGCTGCAACTTTTGCTGCTGTGAATGGGTGGTGCAAGGGAATAAAATGGGCGTAGCGCGTGAACTTATCCACAACCACCATGATGCAGTTAGCAGTACCTGAGGTTGGTAGCCCTTCAACAAAATCCATCGTCACAGTTTGCCAAGCTGCATCTGGAGTTGGAAGTGGTTCAAGAAGACCTGGGTATTTGTTGCGTTCTGGCTTGGACTGTTGGCATATGAGGCAAGTTTGAACGAATTCTTTAGTCTGAGCTTTCATCTTTGGCCATGCAAACAAACGACGAATTCTGGCATACGTAGCTGGGAAACCAGAATGACCTCCTATCGAGCTTGTGTGAAAAGCATGTAGGATCTTCTGTTGTAATTCCACAGAACCACCCAACCAGATTCTCTTGGGAAAATAGAGCAAGTTATCATTCCAGGAGAATCTGCCTTTGGGATCTGGGCCTTGTTGCAGTTTTTGGATCCATGTTGAAGCATGTTTATTGTTAGCATAACTGGTCCTGACATCATCCAGCCAAATTGGTTGCACTTCTGAGATAGAGTTCAAGGTAGCCAAATCAGAATGTTGTCTGCGAGATAATGCATCAGCTGCTCTATTTTCCGCTCCCTTTCTGTAGCAAATCCTGTATTGGAGACCCAACAACTTAGTGAAATCTTTTTGCTGCCATACTGTTGTCAGCCGTTGCTCCTCGAGATGCACTAAGATTTTTTGGTCTGTATGAATAACAAACTCCTTGTGTTGAAGATATGCTCGCCATTGTTCGATGGCCATCAAGATTGCGAGGCACTCTTTCTCATAAGTAGAGAGACCACGATTCTTGGGGCTTAATGGCTTGCTCATGTATGCTATGGGGTGACCTTCTTGCTGGAGAACAGCTCCGACACCTGTATCACATGCATCTGTGTCGATCACAAAGGTTTTTCCAAAATCTGGCAGCCTGAGCATAGGAGCTTCAATCAAACTCTGTTTTAGAAGTTGGAAAGCGGTATGTGTATCATCTGTCCATATAAAAGGTGTATTTTTCTTGAGGAGATTGAATAAGGGTCTGGCTATAATCCCGAAGTGCTTGACGAACTTCCTATAGTATCCCGCAAGGCCTAAGAAGCTCCTGACATCCTTGTTGTTTGCTGGAGTGGGCCACTGAGCTACTTTGTTGATTTTATCTGGATCGGAAGACACGCCGTTGCTGTTAATAACGTGACCCAGATAAGATATATGTTGCTGACCGAAAGCACATTTTGTCTTCTTAACTTTCCAATTGTCCCGTTTCAACAGTTGCAGCACTTGCCTGAGGTGCTCAGTGTGTTCAGTCAGACTACGACTATACACCAGAATATCATCGAAAAACACGACTACACACTTACGCAAAAGTGGCTGTAAAGTGGCATTCATAGCGCCCAAAAAGGTTGCTGGAGCGCCCGCCAAGCCAAACGGCATCACCGTGTACTCGTAGTGCCCTGAGAGTGTCTGAAAAGCTGTCTTAAGTTCTTCTCCCGGTGCTAGTCTGATCTGGTGATAACCTGCGCGCAAGTCCATTTTAGAGAACCATCTTGCGCCGGCTAATTCGTCGAGCAATTCATCTATCACAGGGACTAGAAACTTTCTGATCACGGTCATGGAATTGAGCGCACGGCAGTCAACGCATAGACGCCAGGTGCCATCTTTTTTCTTCACTAGAATTGCTGGCGACGAGAAATGGCTTGTACTTATCTGGATAACCCCTGATTCCAACAATTCCTTGACCTGCCGCTCGATTTCTGACTTCAGTTCTGGTTTATGCCTATAGGCACGAATGTTGACTGGCTGAGCACCTGGAATTAGAGGTATTTTGTGATCACAAGCTCGGTGAGGTGGAAGTTGTCTTGGTTCCTCGAATACCTCACTGAATTGGGAAAGGACTGACTGGACATCTTCAGGCGCCTTCGCTTCAATGTGTACTTGCTCATTGAGGGAGTAAATGTGAATAAGGTGTGCCACTGATCCTTGTCTGCAAACTGTAGCCAATTCTTCAGCTGAGATAGCAGCACATTGTGTGTGCTTTGTGCTATTCCCTTGGAGGTGAATGTCACAGTTTGGTGTGGTGATTTTCAGAGTCTTCTTCACCCAATCTATGTTGGGGTTGTGTTTCTCCAGTCAATCCATCCCTAAGATAACATCAAAAGCGCCAAGTGACAGTACTTTGAGGTCAGTCTGAAACTGATGGCCTTGTGCAGACCATTGACAACTGGGAATAAATGATGAGCATCGCTGCTGAGAGCCATCAGCCACATTAACCCTGCATGGTTGAGCCAATGGTTGCACGCCAGACAATTGTGCTGCCAGTTGTTGATTGATAAAGGATGGAGAGCTTCCAGAATCCACTAAGATTAGCACCTCATGCCTTGCAATGAACGCTTGGAGCTGAATAACACCAGAGGTTGCCGGTGTGGCTCCAGTCAAAGCGTGAACTGAAATGGAGCATATAGTTTCGGTTGTTTCAGTCTCTGTATCTGTACTGTCATGGCCAGTTAACTCTTCTGATGAAAACATTGCCCATAGCTCCTCAACAACGTGCATTTGTACAGACTGTGGGCAATGGTGCTCTGGACCCCATTTTTCTCCACATTTAAAACAAAGTCCTTTAGCTCGGCGGTAGTTTCGCAGAGCTGTGATCTTGTCCTGTCCACTGCTCCTAGCTGCTTCCACACCCCGGCTGTCTACTGACTTGCCTGATATAGTAGGAGCTGAAAATGATACCTAAGACTGCACAGGCTTTGTTGGCACTCGGAAATATCGTTGCTCCACTTGTCTTGGGGGTGATAATGATTCCCCTTCCGCAACCTCTTCCTGAAGCAAGGCCAACGAGCATGCTGTATCCAAATCAGTGGGTCGTTGCACCATCACGACGGCACGGATATCAGCACGGAGTCCCTCGACAAAACGGGTCAAAAAGTAGTAGGGGTGAGTTGTGTCGGAATATGAAACGAGATGATTCATAAGAACATCAAATCGCTCAATGTAATCGGCCACTGTAGAGGTTTGTTTGATTGTGTAAAATTGGCGGATAAGTAACTGATGTCGATCTCTACCAAAACAAGTGCATAACAGAGAAGTGAAAGATATCCAATCTAATGATGCAATTTTCTTCCGAACTGACTGCAACCAAATCCCTGCTGCCCCCGAGAAGTGTAGAATGCCCATGGTAACCCAATAAGTGTTATGTATAGCGAACATGGAGAAGTACTGCTCTGCTAAAGTGACCCATAAGTTTGGATTATCACCAGTAAAAGGGGGGAACGGGAAATTGGGGGCATGATAACCTAGACCCGCTAAAATCTGGCTACTGACTATCTGCAGATCGGTATCGGACGCAGGTGGAGTTTGGAGAGAGATCGTACCCCTGACCGGAGGTACCGACGGTGATGCTGAGGTCACCGCCGGGTTACCCCCGGGTATGACGTGCTCGCCGTGGCCACCTGGCCCGTGGATCGCCCCATCGAAGAGGGGGTTGGCGACGAAGTGTGGCGCTCCCGATCCACTCGCAGCTGCCACAGATGCGGCCTGCGCTTGATGTATATCCGTGGCCGCCGCGGCTGGTGCCGGCAGCGTGCGCTGGAGGTTGGCGACGGTTGCCTCAAGTTGGGCGAAGCGGGCTTCGATCCCCGGCTTCCACCCGCACAGATCGAGTAGATGTGTGGATTGGTACTCGATCTGGTGCGACATGTCGTCCTGCTTCGCGTGAACCGCATCGATTGATGATTGCAGAGCGGCCGCATCTGCCCGCATGCTGTCCAAGTACTCCTTGAGCGCAGGATCCATTGCGTCGAGAAGCCGTCGACGATCGGAAGTGTAACGGCGAGTTTCCCGAATTTTGGACTGGTGGGAGGTGGATTTTTCGGGGATCTTCTGGCAATCTGATACCAGATGTTGAGGTATAGGTAGATGTCACACTATAGCTTCACGAAGTTCATCACAGATTTGGGGATACAAGGTTTCTCCAGTGGAGAGGATCTATGCTATTACAGAAATGTTTCCGCCGCCATCGCCATTCATGATCCACTGGATGCCCTTTCTGTTCGGGAAGAAGGCGTATTAGAAGACGCTGCTTCTGCCTCTACATCACTTCGTCCATTCCGGGCCCATGTGGCGTCTGCTGGACTGGATGATACGCGTGGGCCGAGCTCGCCGCTGGATGAGGCCCACGCCCGTGTCTTCTACAGGCTTTGTGGTAGCAGAGCTGCTAACAGATAGTGAGGTATGCAAACACCATTTCAAAAGCTAAACGGTGGAAATGGACGGTTTCATTCATGCCCGACCCAATGCTAAGATGTGAGATTAGTGAAAGTAATCCAATACATGGAGCAACCACATATGCGAAAAAATAAATAAATAACACACAAATATATGGGTCTAGTGATCTTTATTATCAATTATTGTACTTCTCTTTATACAATCCACGAGTATATGTAGGTTAGATGGGATAGGTCGATGTAGCCCATTAGACTAGTCACAGTGGGAAATATCATACACTAGTATCATGCATATGATACTAGTTCATGATACCATCTCTATAATGCATAGTATCATAAGATAGTATCATAGTTCATTCATATTCAATGTTTGTAGAATCTCAATGCAAATTTATCTACATGATGTATATGATACGGTTCTACCAAGTTTTGTAGTTTTACGTGCTAAGATACGGTTCTACCTATGATATCACTCTCACCTCTCACCTTATTAATTGGTAGCATCATATTTTAGTCAACATGGCATGCCGCATGCTTGATACTACGTACTACTCCCTCCATCCTCAAATAAGTGGACATCTAGCTCTAAACTTTATCCATAAAAGAGTGTACACCTATCTTTCCAATGCAATTTAATTGCTTCTCTCTCATCACGGAAATCAAACCCAATAATATCAAGCACATATTCTTTGTGTTTTCTACATGCACTTAGCTTATTGGACGTGAAAGAATTAAAGAGGATATGCATGTTCTCAATGCATTTTTTGCTCTACTTCATAATTTGTCTTGGAAAACCTGCATGTACACTTATTTGTGGACGGAGGGAGTACATATGATACTCCAATTGCAGCTAGTCTTAGAGGAAAACTCACACCAAGAAAGGGTGGGGCCCGCATGTCCATATGTCTGGTTTCCCGACACTTTTGTCTTCGCCTTACACTTGGCCGTATGATGTAGATTCAACCCTACCCGGCGTGCCAACAAAAGGAATTTTTTTTTGCAATCCCTCACCAATCACATTTTTGAAAATCAAAAGATTTTTTATTTTTCGGTAGGGGTTTGGTCCAACATATGATGGGTGAAGAGATTGTTCCCTTCGGGCTACAATGTTTGAAGGATGGTCTCGCCAAATTTACAGAAGGACTCGGCGATATTAGATGTATCTAGGGTTTATGTATGTCAACTAAACCATCAAAGGCTTGAGGGAGACTTAAAGAAATATTGTCATCAGGTCCTCAAGTATACGTAGGTGTTGTTGGCACGAGTCTCCTTGATGTATTCTCCACCTTAAACTTCAAGTTGGCCTATTGCTGTTCCTTTTGTAGTTGTATGGTATGGGAACCGTGGTAGAACTTCAGGTGATGCACACCAGATTAGGTCGGTGGATCTATTGTCGTGGGCCTCATCTTCTAGTATGTCGTAAACTGGATGGGGTGAAGGATCATAGAGCCTAAGGTTTTGGGCTGCCCCCCCCCCCCCCCACCTTGTTGATAGACTTATTCCATGTCGATTGCAACTAATCGCCTCACCACCGTCAACCGGATACCAAAACATAACTTGAAAACAAATCCAGCCAAAACCTAGAACCTAGGCGTCCAATGGGGCAAACTATGGGTCCCTGGTAGACTGGAGCCTCTCCACGCTCTAGCACCGACCAGGCCAACAGAGAAGCCAAGGTCGACGATCCACCAGCGGAATAGGGGTGTTGCAGGCGAAGGCCTAAGAGGCGGCAGCTTTATTTTTGAGATAGGACTTGGTTTTGGAAAAAGTATGTCCCAGTTGATGGGAAATGAAACTCTAGCGTGCACGCAAGATCACGCGCATGCACCGTTCAATTCTTTCATTTGCTTTGAGATTTAGACATGATGGTATATTTTGTATGTATGGTGCGCAATAACTTTGACACCCATCACACACTCTCTCTCACACCTATTAGTTCATATATTTGAGTTTTGAGCCTAAATTTAAAATGGGCGTTTATGTCGAAATGATTACGAAAATAATTATTTGTTTGAACATGTGTTTTTATCTCGATATCTTTTAAACAAACCTAATATTCATAAAATTTGAAATTGGAAATATGAAACACAATGAAACAACCATCAAGGCAGTTCACTATATGATAAGTTTGTCGAATGTGTCTAACCCAAGTTTGAATTATGGTGAAACACATTCCATGTTGTGTCTCTTGTTTTTCACCAATATATATTTTTATGGTTTGAACTCTAATGAAATTAACAAAAAAATGCCTATCAATCAAGGTGAAACATGTTGTTTCAAAATAAAATTTCACCAGGTGTCACAAAGTTTTATCAAGTTTCAATAATCGATTTTTTTATATTTCCAAAATATATTAAATACTGTCCTCTTCAGTAGGAGCCCAAATATGCAAAAAAAAATCAAACTTTTGGTTTAAAAGCTATGAAAATAAAGACATGGTGTTTTGCCTCATAGGTTCATTTGCACATATTATGAAAATTGAACTATAAATGTATTCTAATATGTCAAAATTCTGAAAAAGATCCTAGGTGTACATCAGAACATAGTATGTCCGTACACAAATTTTGTGGGAAATAGACATTTTGGCTGGACTGTGTAAAAGTGACAAATAAATGTCTCGTGAGAAGTCATTTTGGAGCACCGAAATTTTTTCCTTTTTACACAAGTTACAAAATTATCATTCTTTCTCGGAAATTTATGTGCGGACATAGAATGTGCAGCTGTAGAACTAGATTTCTGTCAGATTTTTTAACATTTTAAAATAGTTTTTTTGAATAATACATGCATCTACACCTTTGAGCTGAAATGGATTTCCTATACAATATGTGCAAAATGTGGAAGATAGACAACGTGGGGTATGCATTGTAAATAACGTGCATGGTAGATTGCTCGCAGCTCTTGCTGGTCGATGCGGATACACCTTCAATTTTAACTATAGTTGTTTTCGAATTTACAAGACACGCATAAAAAGATATTTAAGTTTGGGAGAGGCACGTATGATTTACGGAATTCACCAAGTCAAGCGGTACCTAGGTCAACAATTTTGTTCTAGGATACGCTCGTCCATTCTGATTCTAATTAAGACGGGAAACCCTGGCCATATATACACGCCAGAAATCGGATCGATCCACGGATTAACTAAGGGCTGGCTGTACTGTTGAAGTCAACGAAACCAGCTCCCATCACCGACCAACCGCCACCACCACGCGATCGATCGAGCAGGCACGTACAGCTCACACCAGACCGAAACCAGACGCGAACCAGCGAATCCGACGCGGGCAGCCGACTTGGTGATCACTGATCGAGAGATTTTCTCACTGGATCGTACCTCGCTGTCTGGACTTAATCATATTTTTCCCTCGTCCGCGATCACTGGCGGAGATCTTCTCACGTACCTTCTTCACGTTACGCATGACAGAATAAGGGCATATATAATGGTGAGGAAAGGTTCGTCTTCTTAAAGTTCATGAAATATAAGGTATTATCTTTTATTATCATCTCTATGAATTAATGAGAATCAAGACACATGCATGATACAATGGAGAATATAGTTTTCTCTTATTTTCTATGGGTTTCTCTAGGGCTCACTCTACTGAGAACTAATTTAGTTCTAAGTAGAATGATGTCAACATCTGTTGTAGTTTTTTATGTTTATTTCGTTTTTACAAACTAACTAATTTTCTTTTAGAAACAAACAAGTTACATTTTCTCTCTCTCTCTCATATTTGGTAATATAAACTCAAGCGATAAAAATGGTAACATTTTTATAATTTGAAAATTTAAAAAAATTCTCAGTCACAACCCTGCTTGCAATTGGAAAATTCTCAATTGCAATCACGCTTGCAACTGGAGAAAATCTCGGTTGCAACCATAGTTGCAACTAGATAAATCTCAGCTGCAACCACACTTGCAATTGGAGAAATTATTTTGGTTGCAACTAGAGAAATTCTCGGTTGCTACCACATTTGCAACCGGAGAAAGTCTTGGTTGCAACCATATTTGCAACTTAAAAAGTCTAGTTGCAGTGTCACTTGCAACTAGAAAAAATGTCAGTTGCAACTCCACTTGCAACTTCAAAACAAAATCTCAATTGCAACCACACTTGCAACTGAAAAATATTTCATTACTGAAGAAAGTCTCAGTTGCACCACAGTTGCAACAAAAAAAAATCTCAGTTGCAATCCACTTGTAACTGAAAGAAAAACCCTTAGTTGCAACCATAATTATAACTGTAGAAAAATTAAATACAACACAAAAAATCATCTCGGTGACAAGCCCACACAACTGAAAAAAGAATCTAGCTTGCAACCCTATTTGAAAGTTGCAACTATAATGAATAACAACAAAAATAGTATATGTGCTCTATGTGATAACCGGATCGGCGACCGAACCGGTAGGCCTCGGGCATTGCGGTTACTAGTTGGTCCTCTGGTTCGCCCGATTCAATTGCTCATATTTAAATACAAGAATAAGACAAATTCTATAGCTACCATATATGATATGGTACAAAAACTGTCCTTGTCTATTTCTTGCACCAACTCAGTTGCTAGTCTTCCCCGTATGCCTAGGTCGCTAATTTAACCTATATAATGCAAAAAATATATCATTAGAAAATAGAACATCTAAACTTTCTAATTATATAATTTTTATAACATATAACTAATGCTAACTTGATTTGCGACCTAGGGTACGTGCATGCCTAATAAACTGTGAGAGATGGAGTAACTGAGTTGGTTAATGCATGAAGTTTGTATACTGAGAATTAGCAAATTCGATTTTATAAAAGTATCATTTCTTAGTTAAGAAAGACAACCTTTTATTTTATTATCATATATAGCACTAGTGGAAAACGGGGCAATAGGCCCGGTCCATTTGGGCCTTTAGACCCGGTTCCTGAACCGGGACCAACTAGGCGGGACTAAAGGGGGTACCCTTTAGTCCCGGTTCAAAGATAAACCGGGCCTAAAGGCCTCAACACGTGGTGCGACCAGGGAGCTCGCGCTGGAAGGGCTTTGGTCCCGGTTCGTGGTACGAACCGGGCCTATGTTTCTCTGCCGCGGCAGAGAATTGCTATTTCTGCCGCGGCACGGATTCGGGCTGTACCAGCGTTTCTCGCCGCGGCGGAGAAACGATCTGTTTCCCTTGTCGCGGCAGAGTTTCAGCAATGCATATATATATCATTCAAGAAACCACAAAAAATCGTCATGAATATATATAGACATCGTCAACGGTACACGACATAGTCAACACGGTACACGTAATGCATGCATATTTACAATACAACTTTTCCTGAACGAATATCCTCCGCCGTCACGATCTTCCGATAGTGCTCTCCACCTGGGGTAAGGACCTCGGTAATAAAGAATCCCGCGATTTCCTCTTGAATTGCTTTTATTTGATCCGCTGTTATGAGAGTGTCCCGCAGGCGTGTCATCTATATTTAAAAAAGGAGATCAATATATGAATGGAACTCAATACAATAGATGGTACTAATTAAGATTAATTGTGAAAATTTGTTATCGTACACGAGTGTGGTGTATTTGGGCATCCCCACCCTTGGGACAGGACATGTCACGCATGAAGGTGCAGACGTAGTATCCACATAAGTTATTCCCTTTTTCCTGCCCCATACACTTTACGAAAAAATAGTTCGATCAAACTAATAATCAAGCATCGTATTGAAAGTAAATATCATATATAAAGTTTCACGGACATAGCTATATATATAGTACTACTTACAGGGTAATCTCTAAATGTAAGCTCCGGTTTCCATTCACCCGGAACAGTATTGATGAACCGTTTCCAAGCCCTGCCCGGCAAAAAATAATGAGTAAATGAGTAATTGATTAGTTGATGATATCTTCGAATTAGAGCAGATGAAGATGCCAATACGAAATTGATTGAAACTACCTCCGGAGGATGGCAGCCATGTCCGCCCATTCCGCATATTCCGTACGTTTCGAGTCCATGACGTTTACGACTCCAAGGTGAAGATCAATGATTAGGAGAATAAAATGGAAACTGCACAAGCATAGCTCAATGATTACGAGAATAAAGTGGAAGGTGCACAAGCATAATGTATGTTATATATAACACTCACTTGAAGTTGTAGGGAAAGAATATATCCTCTTTGTCTGCTTGCTTCTCTAAAAACATTACGATGTTGTCCTCTCGTGTCCTTGGCGAAGTCTCGAACCGTAACTTCATGAACTGTGTTTGGGTCTATGAACCCCAGCGGTAGGAGCTTGCCTCTTTTGTATTCCAGCTTCTTCATTCTGCATAATTAAATGTATAGCGTACACAAAGAATATAATGAGGATAATTGTTAGTGCAAATGAATGAGCTACAAACTTAATTACACAAATAAATCACTTACGAGCGGTAGCAATCGATGACAGCTTTGTCGAGGGCGTCTTGATTGAATAACTGAAACAGTTCTTCTAACTCAATGTTTATCTCGTCTTCCCCCCGGAAGTAATGCTCATCTCTAAGATACACCGTGATGTAGGTTTCACATCTTCGACAGGCTTTCAGGTACCAGTCATGCAACCTTCGCATCTGAGTCCCTAGACGCGCGAGCTCGCCAGGTTTGACGAGATCAGATCCGTATCTATACTTGTTTACCACTTGAGCCGTTGGATAGTAATCTTTTCTTGTGGCTCTTGAATAGTTCGGCCATCTTCTTCTTGCCAAACTCGCGGAGGGCCTGCTCCATCTTGGCCTTCTCAGCGTCACCCCCCTCTTCGGGTACTATGTTGAAATGTGACATGAGCTTGTTCATAATGCTGTTTTTGGCTACATCATCGATATAAAGACCTTGAGCTTCTTCCTCTGCAGACAGCACTAGTCCCTTCGGCTTGTGCCATTCTCGAACGGTGATCGGGACGTGGTCCCTAACAAGCACTCCGCATTGAGCTATAAATGCCTTTGCACCTTTCTCTGGAGCAATCGGTTTACCATCCTTCTCGATGTGGGTGATGTCCTTTAACTCTCTCATGCAGCTTTTTGGGGTCTTTCCAACGTTGCTGGTCCTCCCGTGCTTCTGGTGTATCTTTTGTCTTCCCGTACACACCCAGAAAGCCTAGCAGGTTCACGCAAAGATTCTTCGTCACGTGCATCACATCGATTGAAGAGCGGACCTCTAAGACTTCCCAATAGGGTAGATCCCAAAATATAGATTTCTTCTTCCACATGGGCGCGTGTCCGGCATCGTCATTCGGAACGGACCGTCCGCCAGGACCCTTTCCAAATATTACATCTAGATCCTTGACCATACCAAATATATCAACACCATCACGATGGGGAGGCTTCCTCCGGTGATCAGCCTCACCGTTGTAATGCTTGCCTTTCTTTCTTACGGGATGGGTAAGCCTAAGAAATCGACGATGCCCCGTGTACACGACCTTCGACCTTTTTCCAAATAATCACCTTCGAGCTCATGTAAACAGTGTGTGCATGCATTGTATCCCTTGTTTGACTGTCCCGAAATGTTACCAAGAGCAGGCCAGTCATTGATGGTTACGAAAAGCATCGCTCTTAGGTCAAATTCCTCCTCGCTTGTGCTCGTCCCACACACGTACACCTGCTAGGGACCACA
Organism: Lolium rigidum; assembly: GCF_022539505.1. NCBI lineage: Eukaryota > Viridiplantae > Streptophyta > Magnoliopsida > Poales > Poaceae > Lolium > Lolium rigidum. The sequence goes on from NC_061514.1 coordinate 140,100,557, forward strand.
GCTGTAGAAGTTCTTCGACTAATGGCTTCAGGTACACATCAATGTCGTTCCCGGGTTGCTTCGGGCCTTGTATGAGCACTGGCATCATAATGAACTTCCGCTTCATGCACAACCAAGGAGGAAGGTTATATATACAAAGAGTCACAGGCCAGGTGCTATGGCTGCAGCTCTGCTCTCCAAAAGGATTCATGCCATCTGTACTGAGACCAAACCGTAAGTTCCTTGCATCCTGTGCAAAGTTTGGGAACTCTCTATCGATTTTTCTCCATTGGGAGCCATCAGCAGGGTGCCTCAACATCACGTCTTTCTTACGGTCTTCTTTGTGCCATCGCAACAACCTAGCATGCTCTTTATTTCTGAACAAGCGTTTCAGCCGTGGTATTATAGGAGCATACCACATAACCTTGGCAGGAACCCTCTTCCTGGGGCGCTCGCCCTCAACATCACCAGGGTCATCTCGTCTGATCTTATACCGCAATGCGGTGCACACCGGACATGCATCCAAATTCTCGTACTCATCGCGGTAGAGGATGCAGTCATTAATGCATGCATGTATCTTTTGCACATCTAATCCTAGAGGGCAGACAATCTTCTTCGCTTCGTACGTATCGGCGGGCAATTCGTTACCCCTTGGAAGCTTCCTCTTAATTATTGTCGACAACTTTCCAAATCCTGAGTCAGTGACACCGTTCTCTGCCTTCCATTGCAACAATTCCAGTGTGCTGCCTAGCTTTTTATGGCCATCTTCGCAAGTTGGGTATAACAATTTGTTGTGATCTTCTATCATCTTGTCAAAGGCCAACCTTTCCTTTTCAGTTTCACATTCTCTCCTTGCATCAGCAATGGCCCGGCCAAGATCATCATCAGCAGGCTCATCTGGTGCCTCTTGATCTTCTACTTCATTGTCTTCATTGCCTTCTGCGGTATCATCGTATTCAGGGAAATTGGGATAACCGTCATCATCCTCTTCCTCTTCGTCATTGTCTTCCATCATAACCCCTCTTTCTCCGTGCTTGGTCCAACAATAGTAGCTCGGGCATGAAACCGGATCGCGAAGGTGGCTGTGAATGAGACTCGAGCGAGCGTAATTTACGGTATTCTTGCAGTCCACACATGGACAATACATGAAGCCACCATGTTTGTTTGCCTCCGCCACGGCCATAAAATTATCCGGGCCCGCAGGTGAACTCGTCAAACCGTCGGTCAATGTACATCCATTGCCGATTCATCCGCATGATATAATTAAGCTGATCAAAACCATTACAGAACATCACGATGTATATATACACATGCATTTTATCAATTGCAGATGAAAAGGATAAAGTTGTTAACCTCGATGAAGAAGAAAAAGCAAGTTAAGTGTGGCTTGATTTGTGTAAACTCAAGTGGCAAATCCTCTTAAGCATTTCATCAAACACCTCTTGTGCATGTGAAGAAGAGAGGAGAGCAATACACCCTCTTGTGAAGATAGTGAAAAAATGGCTAAGTGTGGCTCACACTTGGGCGGAGCAAGGTTATATAGCCGGAGGGGGCCTTTGGACCCGGTTTGTCATACAAACCGGGACTAAAGGGTTCCCCGAGCTGACACGGCCTGCCGCGCTCTGCGGGTGGACCCTTTGGTCCCGGTTTGTATGACAAACCGGGTCCAAAGGCCGCTACGAGACAGGCGCCAGCGGGTGGGGTCGTCCTGGGCAGAAACGAACCGGGTCCAATGGGGGCATTGGACCCGGTTTGGTTCAGCAGTGGGTCATTTGCTTGGGACCAAAGGCCTCTTCTCCACTAGTGTAGTAAACAATTTAATGTGATAATGGTAAGAAATACTAACATCACCACATTTTACATGCCCTAAGGAACTCAGTCTCTAACGACATACGACGGAAACATGCTTGCTTCCGATCGGCGTGCAAATGCTAATCCCACAGCTTGATTTGCAGCTGGGTCATACGGTCAGTGGATCGTCGCACTCAACACCGGCAAATTAAAGGCAACACCGGCAAATTAAAGGACGCCGCTGTTTGCTGACCGCGCCGGCATATGATATGACTTTGGATCTCACAAAAGGAAACAGAGGTCGTCACTGAAAATGTGAAATCAACCAAAAGTTACAAAACTTTCTGCCTCTCCTCGCGTATGATTCTAAGAATGCGATGTGCATTCTTGCGTGCGTGCGTCTGGCCGGAAAGGGTTTCGCACGATCGAGCCAAAACAAAAACGTGGGTTTGTTGGCTTGTTTTGCATGCCGCACTATCTTCCATCTTCGATCTTCGCGTGGCACGTGCGTATATACTGCAGTGCCATACGTTTACACCGCGCGCAGTTTTCTCTACAAGAAAGTTTTTTGGTCACGTCGTTTTCTATTATGGACTTTGGTTTTTGATGCATACCAACTCGGGCTGTGACGATGTTCCCGTAATTCTTAACACTGAGTTTGGTAACGATGAGCTCGAAGGAGGGTGGCCGTCGTAGTCGTAGCACGACCAGTTTCATATATAGTTATAGTATGTATTAACTGAGACCTCACGGCCACTTTGGATTGAGAGTACATGTCATGAAAACTAAGTTGGACCAGAACTTAACTGGAAAACCAACGTTGTTATTGTGGATTTGAGGGATAACCACGAAGAAGCCACGTGACAGTTATATATACACGCACACCCAAAAGTCCACTAGGAAATGCTTGCCTGCCTAGACACCAAAGCTAGGTCAATGCCGACATGTGGGCCTAAACAAAAGGCAAGTGACCTCTCACCCCATTAACAGCCGACTTATTCTGTATATTTAGTCACCGGTCCTGTCATTGCCAGATTATATATAGCTTCAATGTGTATTCTCCAAATAGTGCCATTTTCTCTTAATTATTTATTGGGTAAAAAATAATATATTAAGAAGAATGGTGAGGCCGAGGTAGGGTCTGTAAAACACAAACATGACCCGAACCAAGCCACACCGCAGTACACGTTTTTGTCATTGCAAAATTTGCAAGCAGTGACTAAATCTATTTATTTGGTACTCTTTCGCAAAAGAAATTCATGGCCCTGTGAGGCCCTGACCACTAACCAAAATTTTGATTTCAGAGATAAAATGAACGAACTTTGGACGATCCTGCATCATGCCAGTTTCAGAGAATTTTCTCTTAACTATTAACCATGTTAAGATTGCTTTACAGTAAAGCCTTTACTCAACCTTAATTTATTTTCCAATCTTGATTACATTTGTTATAATGTTTATCACGCAAAAAGTGGATTTGTTCTGTTTCTCTATTTCTGCCTTGAGTAGCCAAACGCTCTTGTGATGTTCCATAAGTTTTTTTTTGCAATGTTTAAGTTATTTAACACCCTATAATATCACACCGCTAAAAAATAAATATAACCATGTAGAAACACCTAAACTATTGAGCCGAAGTTACCTAGACATAAGTCTACCACACAAATCTAGTGTGTATATGATAACTACAATAATTGATTTCCACACAACTTAAGAGGCAATCCCATAAGGTTAAACAAACCCTCATCAACTCATATCTTTCTAGGAGAAAATATTATTTTTTGAGTTAACCATCGAGTTTATTTTTGGTAGACAAAAGATTACTTTGGTCTTTCTCTGTAGCAAGGTAACTGCGAAGCAGTTTTAGCCTGTAGTATGAGGTGTTTGAATCGGGGCAGTGTTGTTCATTGAATTAGTTACTCACCATTTAGGTGTGAGAGGCTCATGCAAATGCCTAAAACATATAAGGCTAGTTCAACTTGTAAAATTTTAGTCACTAGAGCATGCAGAAACACTAGTATTGAAAGACAATATAGGACATCGATTAGCATGGACTTTGGTGTAAACTTTATATTTTTTTTTACCACGGGATTTGCTCGCAATGTTTCTTCTGTTTTTATCCCTAGAATTTCATATGATTCAGCAAAAAGAATGTAGATACCATGATTGCTAGATCGACCTGTAGTGATTGATGAAGAATGAGCCGATAATGGATTTTTTCATTAATAAACAAGAAACTTAAGACTAATCAAGAATGGAAACGAGAAAATGTCCACAATACCCGGATTTAGTTAGATCCAATTCGAGAGCTTTTTGCAGGTTCATTAATCAAGCCATGGCACAAGAACTTGACAAGTTTCAAGCAATTAAAGATTCAGAGCAAAAAATTGCATTTCAATTACTTGCGAAAGGACACCAATTTATAGAACCCTCGATAAAAGAAAGGGAGGATGTGTATGAATCACTGACCTAATTTTCCGAATTATATGTATTCACGAGATTAATTTTAGGTTTCGACGTGCAAAAGCAAACCATTTCTATTGAACACATTCATGTAATTCCTTCGGAACCTCTACTATAAATGGAATATTCCGAAATATGATCAATAAAATATTGTTGGAGATATGCCCAAGAGGCTATAAGCCTCTTGTTAAACTAGCTTGTTGATTAATAGATGATCATAGTTTCATGATCATGAACATTGGATGTTATTAATAACAAGATCATATCATTATGTGAATGATGTGATGGACATACACCCATAGTAAGCGTAGCATATGATCAAGTCATTAAGTTCGTGTGCTTCAAGCTTTAAGATACATAGTAACTTAATCTTTCAACCATGAGATCATGTTAATCACCTACACCGGATGTATACTTTGATGACACCAAACACTACTTCGTAAATGGGTTGTTATAAAGGTGCATTAAGTGTTCGGGAAGTATAGAGTTGAAGCACGTGGATCAATAGTGGGATTTGTCCATCCAAATGACAGATAGGTATACTCTGGGTCCTCTCGGTGGAATGGCATCCAACTAGCTTGCAAGCATGTGTCTGACTCACAAGGGATATCATATCATGGTATGAGTAAAGAGTACTTATCGGTTACGAGATTGAACTAGGTATAGAGATACCGACGATCAAACTTTGGATAAGTAAAATATCGCGAGAAAAAGGGATTCGCTATCGTATGTAAATGGTTCTTTCGATCATGAAGTCATCGTTGAATATGTGGGAGCTATTATGGATCTCCAGGTCCCACTATTAGTTATTGATCGGAGAAGAGTCTCGATCATGTCTGCATAGTACACGAATCGTAGGGTGACACTCTTAAGGTTCGATGTCGTTTTAAGTAGATATGGAATATGGAATGGAGTTCGAATATTGTTCGGAGTCTCGGATGGGATCCAGGACATCACGAGGAGTTCCGGAATGCTCCGGAGAATAAGATTCATATATAGGAAGTCACTTTCCAAGTTTGGGATGACCCGATGCATTTATGGAAGGTACTAGAAAGTTCTAGAAACATCCGGAATAAATCACTATGGAAGGTTGAGTCCCGGATGGACTTCACCAAGCCTAGCCAGCCAACCAAGAGGGAAGGTGGAGTCCATGGTGGACTCCACCACCTTGGCCGGCCAAGGAGCAAGGAAAGGTAGCAATCCCACTTGACATAGGTTTCCCCATTATGGTAAGTTTTCGAGTTAGACTCCAAAGTGGTTTTGGGGCAACCCTAGAGGTTCCACCTATATAAAGAGGAGGAGAGGGGAGGGGGCCAGCAACACCAAGCCAGCCGCACCACCAAGGGCACACAAGGCGGGTGCCCCAAGTGCCCCCCTCTCCGAAACCCTAGCTACTCCCTCCTTATTTCTCCCGTGGTGCTTACGGCGAAGCCCTACCGGAGATCTCCACCACCACTATCATCATGTCGTCGTGCTGGCGGGATTCCGAGGAGGATCTACTACATCCGCTGCCCACTGGAACGGGAAGAAGGATGTCGTCATCAACGCCATACATGTGACTGAGTGCGGAGGTGCTGCCTGATTGTGGCACCATCAAGATCTTATACGCGCTTTTGAAAGCGGCAAGTGATCGACTACATCAACCACGAGATTTATCTCGTTAACGCTTAGAGATCTTCAAGGGTATGTTGATCTTCACCTCGTTGCTACCATCTACTAGATTAGATCTTGGCTTGTTATTAGTTCTTGTGGTAGGAATTTTTTGTTTTCTATGCTTCAAATCCGAACAAATATTGCTAAGCCCTTCTATTTAATACTGCTCGGAATTAGGTCATAATGGAATTTCTACCTACACCGGGACTAAAATATCATACTGGGGAGGGAGATCATAATTAGCAATTGAAAAGGAAAGAAAAGATATGGGCTCGGTGAGTAGAAACAAAAGATATGTATTCTAGTTCTATCATCAACTATGGGCCCAAATCTAAGAGAAATTCTAGATATTATTTCCTACCCTGATTTTTTGCCTTTCTCGAATGCTAAGGAAAAGAAGAGGATTGCTATTTTTGTGTTTTATCAAAAAACTATTGTATAGGTGGGGACCTGGTATTTTTGGAGCTCTTGTGTGAGGAATTACAAAATAACTTTTTCAGCAAAAATTGTGAATTAGGAAGGATTGGTCGCGCAAATATGAATCAGAGGCTTAATCTCTATATACCTTAGAACAATACATTCTTGTTACCCCAATATGTATTGGCGGCTACAGATCATTTGATTGGAAAGAAATTTGGTATGTGATACTTGACAGTGACGATATGAATCACTTGAAAAATAAACGTATTCGTTCGGTTGTAGATCTTTTATAAGATCAATTCGGAAGGGCTCTTGGTCATTTACAACATGCAGTTCAAAAAAACTATCCGTAGAGTATTCATACGTCAATTGAACCCGACTCCCCAAACTTTGGTGACTTTAACTTCTATTTTTATTGATAACTACTTATGAGAACTTTTTTTGCGTATACCTGTTATCTCAAGTTTTTGATCAAATCAATCATGTAACACAAACTGTTGATTGGCCAAAAGTGAGTTGCTTAGATCCTGGAGGGTTGACAAGGAGAACTTCAAGTTTTCAGAGCCGAGATATTCCTCCGAGGGTCTATGTGGGCATTTGTCCTATTATAAACCCTAGTTAGAAAATAAAGTAAAATGTTTGTTGTGAACACAAGCATCATGATTAAATATGTAATGGTGGTTTCAAACATACAAGTGTGGGGCAAGAACCATTAAGTATATACATTAAGTTTGAGAAATCATTAGTTTATAAAATTTATGGTAACCAAGAAATTTAGTAATATTCTGGACAATGTTGTAAAATATATTATTTGATAAATGGATGGATTTTCCCCAATTTTGAAAAAGTAGAAGAATTTGATAATTCCATTAAAATGGCAGCGCAATGAAAAATTAATTGCAAGCAAGACGGTTCGAGCCGAGCCCAAGGCATGAAGAGCCCATTTGATTTTTAGTTTGAAATCTTTAACGAGCGGCGTTCTGGTTTTTACTGACTGGGCTTAGGGTAGTATGAATTATAATTTTATTTGTTACAACCTTTTTTTAAGTTGTGTTTCGCCACAATTCAGTATTTTAAATACCTTTTGTTGTAAATGTGGGATAATGCTTTTGTACGGTCATGTTGACGCGTTAAGCACACGCCGGTTGGGAACCCCAAGAGGAAGGTGTGATGCGTACAGCAGCAAGTTTTCCCTCAGTAAGAAACCAAGGTTATCGAACAAGTAGGAGTCAAGGAGCACGTGAAGGTTGTTGGTGGCGGAGTGTAGTGCGGCGCAACACCAGGGATTCCGGCGCCAACGTGGAACCTGCACAACACAATCAAAGTACTTTGCCCCAACTTAACAGTGAGGTTGTCAATCTCACCGGCTTGCTGTAACAAAGGATTAAACGTATGGTGTGAAAAATGATGTTTGTATGCGAAGAACAGTAAAGAATAATGTTTGCAGTAGATTGTATTCGATGTAAAAGAATGGACCGGGGTCTACAGTTTACTAGTGGTGTCTCTCCAATAAGAAATAGCATGTTGGGTGAACAAATTACAGTTGGGCAATTGACAAATAAAGAGGGCATAACAATGCACATGCATATCATGATGAGTAGTGTGAAATTCAACTGGGCATTACGACAAAGTACATAGACCGCTATCCAGCATGCATTTATGCCTAAAAAGTCCACCTTCAGGTTAGCATCCGCACCCCTTCCAGTATTAAGTTGCAAACAACAGACAATTGCATTAAGTATGGTGCGTAATGTAATCAACACAAATATCCTTAGACAAAGCATTGATGTTTTATCCCTAGTGGCAACAGCACATCCAAAACCTTAGAACTTTCTGTCACTATCCCAGATTAAATGGAGGCATGAACCCACTATCGAGCATAAATACTCCCTCTTGGAGTTACAAGTATCAACTTGGCCAGAGCCTCTACTAGCAACGGAGAGCATGCAAGATCTTAAACAACACATATATGATTGATAATCAACATAACATAGTATTCCATATTCATCGGATCCCAACAAACACAACATGTAGCATTACAAATAGATGATCTTGATCATGTTAGGCAACTCACAAGATCGAACAATGATAGCACATGAGGAGAAGACAACCATCTAGCTACTGCTATGGACCCATAGTCCAGGGGTGAACTACTCACACATCAATCCGGAGGCGATCATGGTGATGAAGAGTCCTCCGGGAGATGATTCCCCTCTCCCGGCGGGGTGCCGAGGCGATCTCCCGAATCCCCGAGATGGGATTGGCGGCGGCGGCGTCTCTGGAAGGTTTTCCGTATCGTGGCTCTCGGTACTGGGGTATTCGCGACGAAGGCTTTAAGTAGGCGGAAGGGTAGGTTTAGAGGCGGCGCGAAGGCCCCACACAATAGGGCGGCGCGGCCCCACCCTTGGCCGCGCGGCCCTGGCGTGGCGGCGCCTCGTCGCCCCACTTCGTAATCCTTTCGGTCTTCTGGAAGCTTCGTGGAAAAATAAGACCCTGGGCGTTGATTTCGTCCAAATCCGAGAATATTTCCTTTGTAGGATTTCTGAAACCAAAAACAGCAGAAACAACGAATCGGCTCTTCGGCATCTTGTCAATAGGTTAGTGCCGGAAAATGCATAAATATGACATAAAGTGTGTATAAAACATGTGAGTATCATCATAAAAGTAGCATGGAACATAAGAAATTATAGATACGTTTCAGACGTATCAAGCATCCCCAAGCTTAGTTCCTACTCGCCCTCGAGTAGGTAAACGATAACAAAGATAATTTCTGAAGTGACATGGTATCATAATCTTGATCAATACTATTGTAAAGCATATGTAATGAATGAAGTGATTCGAAGCAATGGTAAAGATAATGATTAAACAACTGAATCATATAGCAAAGACTTTTCATGAATAGTACTTTCAAGACAAGCATCAATAAGACTTGCATAAGAGTTAACTCATAAAGCAATAGATTCTTAGTAGAAAGTTTTGAAGCAACACAAAGGAAGATATACGTTTCAGCAGTTGCTTTCAACTTCAACATGCTTTTCTCATGGATAATTGTCAACACAAAGTAATATGATGAATGCAAATAAGCAAGTATGTAGGAATCAATGCACAGTTGACACAAGTGTTTGCTTCTAAGATGGAAGGAAATAGGTAAACTGACTCAACATAAAGTAAAAGAAAGGCCCTTCGCAGAGGTAAGCAGGGATAAAATCATGTGCTAGAGCTTTTCAAGTTTTGAAATCATAAAGAGAGCATAAAAGTAAAGTTTTGAGAGGTGTTTGTTGTTTTCAACGAATGGTAGTGGGCACTCTAACCCCCTTGCCAGACAGACTTTCAAAGAGCGGCTCCCATGAAATTTTTATTTTTGGGTGACACTCCTTCCAACCTTTTCTTTCACAAGCCATGGCTAACCGAATCCTCGGGTGCCTTCCAACAATCACATACCATGAAGGAGTGTCTATTTATTTTAGTTTTATTTAGGTGACACTCCTCCCCACCTTTGCTTTCTCAAGCCATGGCTAACCGAATCCTCGGGTGCCTTCCAACCTTTCACATACCATGGAGGAGTGTCTATTTGCAAAATTATGAAGGTTAATTAATTGGGGCTGGGAACCCCATTGCTAGCTCTTTTTGCAAAATTATTGGATAAGCGGATGAAGCCACTAGTCCATTGGTGAAAGCTGCCCAACAAGATTGAGAGATAAAACACCACATACTTTCTCATGAGCTATAAAACATTGACACAAATAAGAGATAATAAATTTTGAATTGTTTAAAGGTAGCACACGAAGTATTTACTTGGAATGGCAGAAAATACCATGTAGTAGGTAGGTATGGTGGACACAAATGACATAGTTTTTGGCTCAAGGATTTGGATGCACGAGAAGTATTCCCTCTCAATACAAGGCTTAGGCTAGCAAGGTTATTTGAAGCAAACACAAGTATGAACCGGTACATCAAAACTTACATAAGAACATATTGCAAGCATTATAAGACTCTACACTGTCTTCCTTGTTGTTCAAACCCTCACCAGAAAATATCTAGACTTTAGAGAGACCAATCATGCAAACCAAATGTTAACAAGCTCTACAGTATTTCTTCATTAATAGGTGCAAAGTACATGATGCAAGAGCTTAAACATGATCTATTTGAGCACAACAATTGCCAAGTATCAAATTATTCAAGACATTATACCAATTACCACATGTAGCATTTTATGTTTCCAACCATATAACAATGAACGAAGCAGTTTCAACCTTCGCCATGAACATTAAGAACAAAGCTAAGAACACATGTGTTCATATGCAATAGCGGAGCGTGTTTCTCTCCCACACAAAGAATGCTAGGATCCAATTTTATTCAAACAAAAACAAAAACAAGCAGACGCTCCAAGTAAAGCACATAAGATGTGACGAAATAAAAATATAGTTTCACTAGAGGTGACCTGATAAGTTGTCGATGAAGAAGGGGATGCCTTGGGCATCCCCAAGCTTAGATGCTTGAGTCTTCTTAAAATATGCGAGGGATGAACCACGGGGGCATCCCCAAGCTTAGAGTTTTCACTCTCCTTGATCATATTGTATCATCCTCCTCTCTTGATCCTTGAAAACTTCCTCCACACCAAACTCAAAACAAACTCATTAGAGGGTTAGTGCATAATCAAAAATTCACATATTCAGAGGTGATATAATCATTCTTAACACTTCTGGACATTGCACAAAGCTACTGAAAGTCAATGGACCTAAGAAATCCATCAAACATAGCAAAACAGGCAATGCGAAATAAAAGGCAGAATCTGTCAAAACAGAACAGTCTGTAAAGGCGAATTTTTCTGGGCACTTAACTTGCTCAGATGAAAATGCTCAAATTGAATGAAAGTTGCGTACATATCTGAGGATCACTCACGTAAATTGGCAGATTTTTCTGAGTTACCTACAGAGAATACTACTCAAATTTGTGACAGCAAGAAATCTGTTTCTGTGCAGTAATCCAAATCTAGTATGATCTTTACTATCAAAGACTTTACTTGGCAAAACAATGCAATAAAATAAAGATAAGAAGAGGTTGCTACAGTAGTAACAACTTCCAAGACTCAAATATAAAACAAAAGTGCAGAAGTAAAATAATGGGTTGTCTCCCATAAGCGCTTTTCTTTAACGCCTTTCAGCTAGGCGCAGAAAGTGTGTATCAAGTATTATCAAGAGATAAAGCATCAACATCATAATTTGTTATAATGATAGAATCAAAAGGTAACTTCATTCTCTTTCTAGGGAAGTGTTCCATACCTTTCTTGAGAGGAAATTGATATTTAATATTACCTTCCTTCATATCAATAATAGCACCAACGAGTTCGAAGAAAAGGTCTTCCCAAAATAATGGGACAAGATGCATTGCATTCAATATCCAAGACAACAAAATCAACGGGGACAAGGTTATTGTTAACCTAATGCGAACATTATCAATCCTCCCCAAAGGTTTCTTTGTAGAATTATCAGCAAGATTAACATCCAAATAACAATTTTTCAATGGTGGCAAGTCAAGCATATTATAGATTTTCTTA
>NC_061514.1:140112513-140253052 GCF_022539505.1 Lolium rigidum
TTCCGCCTCGAAGGAAATCCCTTAGTGGAACCGTGACCTAGGCCTTTGTGGCGAGGGTCACCGGAGATTTAGGTGAGGCGCCTTCGTGGCGTTCGGTGTGTGGTGTGAGTACCGCATCTTGGGGTGAGGCCTTTGTGGCGTTGGTGTGCATCGAGCAACCACACCTCAAGGTGAGCCTCTTGTGGCGTTCGGGAGCACTAAGCAACCGCACCTCTCCACCGGAGATTAGCACTCGCAAGAGTGTGAACTCCGGGATAAATCATCGTCTCCCGCGTGCCTCGGTTATCTCTATACCCGAGCTCTTTACTTATGCACTTTACCTTGTGATAGCCATCGTGCTTGAAGTTATATATATCTTGCTATCACATACTTGCTTGTATTGCTTAGCATAAGTTGTTGATGCACATAGGTGAACCATTGCTTAGAATAAGTTGTTGGTGCACATAGGTGAACAATAGTATATAGGCTTTGGGCTTGTCAAAGTAAACGCTAGTTTTATTCCGCATTTGTTAAGCCCATCTCGTAAAAGTTTTAAATCGCCTATTCACCCCCCTCTAGGCGACATCCGTGTCCTTTCAGCCTCCGGAGATCACATAAGTAAAATCCACTTGACTAGCATAATGACATCTAGATTACAAGCATCATCATATGAATCTCAATCATGTAAGGCAGCTCATGAGATTATTGTATTGAAGTACATAGGGAGAGAGATGAACCACATAGTGTAGGATAACGTTGCATAGAAAACAAAAAAAATTCCTACGGCGAACACGCAATCCAAGCCAAGATGCAATCTAGAAGACGGTAGCAACGAGGGGGTATCGAGTCTCACCCTTGAAGAGATTCCAAAGCCTACAAGATGAGGCTCTTGTTGCCGCGGTAGACGATCACTTGCCGCTTGCAAAAGCGCGTAGAAGATCTTGATCACGATCGGTTCCGGCGCCACGAACGGGCAGCACCTCCGTACTCGGTCACACGTTCGGTTGTTGATGAAGACGACGTCCACCTCCCCGTTCCAGCGGGCAGCGGAAGTAGTAGCTCCTCTTGAATCCGACAAGCACGACGGCGTGGTGTCGGTGGCGGTGAAGAAGTCCGGCGGAGCTTCGCTAAGCTACGCGGGCTATATGGAGGAGAGGGGGCGGCTAGGGTTTGGGAGGGGGTGGCCGGCCACTCAAGGGGGGCGGCCAGCTTGTGGTCTTGGGGTGGCCGGCCCCCTCCCTTGGCCCCTCATTATATAGGTGGATCCCCAAGTGTTGGTGTCCAAGTCTTCGAATAAGACCCGAACAAAAAACCTTCCATAAGAGGGGAAACCTAGCCCAACTAGGACTCCCACCCAAAGGTGGGATTTCCACCTCCCATGTGGGGGTGGCCGGCCCCCTATGGGGAGTCCACTTGGGACTCCTCCCCACCTAGGGCTGGCCGGCCATGGAGGTGTAGTCCCATGTGGACTCCACCTTCCTTGGTGGTTTCTTCCGGACTTTTCTAGAACCTTCTAGAACCTTCCATAGAACCTTTCGCGACATTTTATTTCACATAAAATGACATCCTATATATGAATCTTATTCTCCGGACCATTCCGGAACTCCTCGTGATGTCCGGGATCTCATCCGGGACTCCGAACAAATATTCGAACTCCATTCCATATTCAAGTACTACCATTTCAACATCCAACTTTAAGTGTGTCACCCTACGGTTCGAGAACTATGCGGACATGGTTGAGTACTCACTCCGACCAATAACCAATAGCGGGATCCGGAGATCCATAATGGCTCCCACATATTCAACGATGACTTTAGTGATCGAATGAACCATTCACATACATTACCAATTCCCTTTGTCTCGCGATATTTTACTTGTCCGAGGTTTGATCTTCGAACTAAACTATGCGTGCCAAATTGGTGATCGTGAACCAAACATCCTCGGTCCTCGTCCTCTAGTATTATCATATGAAAGATTTTGGTTCCTTCCGCCATGGTGATCGAACTAGCGATGTCGTCGTGTGGAGTGACTCTGTCAGTTGTGGTGTTGCTGTGCCGGTAGAGTTTTCTTTCCGGCGGAGAAGACGATAGGGAAAATGCGCTCGTTCGATGGGTACGAATATAGGCGCTTGAATGCGAGGTTGCAGAATTGGAGAGGCTTCGTTCCGTCGCTCGCACGTGCTCTGAAAGATTCGGTGTACAGAGGGGGGACGAATGTGGAGCTCTCACGCAGCAAGTCTGTCACGCTTTTCTTTTTCCCCAATCGTTTCCGATGCTCATATTCGGGCCAACCGCCGACATCCAGCTTGATTTGAGAAAGAGTACTAGGTACACTAGCCTTAGCCAATTGTGTACGGAAGGAAAACGAATTCTTTGTCTTAAATAACCTTTTTTTAAACTTGAAATTATTTTTGGCCTCTTTTAAAACTTTAATAGTTCTATTTTTTTGCGAAAGGACCACCAATCTACTAATCACCATTAACAGTTGTACAAAGAACTTTTTTTTGCGAGAAAAGATAGTGATATATTAAATCTTCGTTCTTACAGAAAGACCCGAAAGAAACACGAAAATAACAAAGAAGACCCTCTTCTGGATCCCGGCCTCCCCGGAGAATAGAGCGAGCCGGTGGCGCGTCGCTGCCGCTGCTCCACAACGCTTGGACAAACGGAGCAAGCCCCATGGCAGCTAGGAAGTCACCGGACAACCGCTCCGAAGAGGCACACCCTAACAGGTGGATCCATCGTTATGCATAAAACATCCTATAAGTTGCAAGCCTCATGCATCGAATACCAATAGTGCTCGCACCTTGTCCTAATTAGCTTGGATTTCCATGAATTATCATTGCATTACATATGTTTCAACCAAGTGTCACAAAGGGTACCTCTATGTCGCTCGTACAAAGGTCCAAGGAGATAGATCGTATTTGATTTCTCGTTTTTGATAGATCTCAACTAAGGACATCCGTACCGGGACAACATAGAAAACAGATAATGAACTCCTCTTTAATGCTTAAGCATTCAACAACAGATAATATTCTCATAAGAGATTGAGGATTAATGTCCAAACTGAAACTTCCACCATGATACATGGCTTTGGTTGGCGGCCCAATGTTCTTCTCTAACAATATGCATACTCAAACCATTTAATCATGACAAATCACCCTTACTTCAGACAAGACGAACATGCATAGCAACTCACATGATATTCAACAAAAGTGTAATAGTTGATGGCGTCCCCAGAAACATAGTTACCGCTCAACAAGCAACTTATAAGAAATAAGATACATAAGCGACATATTCTTTACCACAATAGTTTTTAAGGCTATTTTCCCATGAGATATGTATTGCAAAGACAAGGAATGAAATTTTAAAGGTAGCACGCAAGAAATTTACTTTGGAATGGCAGAGAAATACCGCATAGTAGGTAGTTATGGTGGACACAAATGGCATAGTTTTTGGCTCAAGGTTTTGGATGCACGAGAAGCATTCCCTCACAGTACAAGGCTTTGGCTAGCAAGGTTGTTTGAAGCAAACACAAGTATGAACCGGTACAACAAAACTTACATAAGAACATATTGCAAGCCTTATAAGACTCTACACTGTCTTCCTTGTTGTTCAAACACTTTTACCAGAAAATATCTAGACTTTAGAGAGACCAATCATGCAAACCAAATTTCAACAAGCTCTACAGTAATTCTCCACTAATAGGTTCAAACTACATGATGCAAGAGCTTAAACATGATCTATTTGAGAGCTCAAAACAATTGCCAAGTATCAAATTATTCAAGATAATATACCAATTACCACATGAAACATTTTCTGTTTCCAACCAAATAGCAATAAACGAAGCGAGTTTCCAACCTTCGCCATGAACATTAAAAGTAAAGCTAAGAACACCAGTGTTCATATGAACGAGCGGAGCATCCCCAAGCTTAGACTTTTCACTCTTCTTGATCATATTATATCATCCTCCTCTCTTGATCCTTGAAAATTTCCTCCACACCAAACTCAAAACAAACTCTTTAGAGGGTTAGTGCATAATCAAAAATTCACATGTTCAGAGGTAACACAATCATTCTTAACACTTTTGGACATTGTCCAAAGCTACTGAAAGTTAATGGAACAAAGAAATCCATTCAAACACAGTAAAGGAGGTAATGTGAAATAAAAGGCAGAATCTATCAAAACAGAATAGTCCGTAAAGAAGAATTTTTTAGAGGCACTTAACATGCTCAGATGAAGAAGCTCAAATTGAATGAAAGTTGCGTACGTATCTGAGGATTACTCATGATTTTTCGCTGATTTTTCTGAGTTACTTACAGAGAGATCTACTCAAATTCGTGACAACAAGAAATCTGTTTCTGCGTAGAAATCCAAATCTAATATCAACCTTAGTATCAAAGACTTTACTTGGCACAACAATGCAGTAAAATAAAGATAAGAAGAGGTTGCTACAGTAGTAACAACTTCCAAGACACAACAAAACAGTAGCAAAATAAAAACATGGGTTATCTCCCAAGAAGTGCTTTCTTTATAACCATTAAGATGGGCTCAGTAATTTTAATGATGCTCTCGCAAGAAATAAGAGTTGAAGCAAAAAGAGAGCATCAAAAGCAAATAAGAAACACTTTTAAGTCTAACCCACTTCCTATGAAAAGGAATCTTGTACACAAATAAATTCATGAAGAACAAAGTGACAAGCATAGGAAGATAAAACACGAGTAACTTCAAAATTTTCAGCATGTAGAGAGGTGTTTTAGTACCATGAAAATTTCTACAACCATATTTTCCTCTCTCATAATAACTTTCAGTAGCATCATGAACAAACTCAACAATATAACTATCACATAAAGCATTCTTATTCACATGCATAAAAGTATCATTACTCTCCACATAAGCATAATCAATTTTATTAGTAATAGTGGGAGTAAAACTATCACAACCATCATTGTAATCATCATAAATTGCAGGCATGGTATAATCATAATAAACTTTATCCTCCATAGTAGGTGGCACCAAAATACCACTATCATTATAATCATCATAAATGGGAGGCAAAGTATCATCAAAGAAAATTTTCTCCTCAAAACTTGGGGGACTAAAAATATCACAACCAGCTTCCCCAAGCTTAAATTCTTCCATAGCATTAGCAATAATAGTGTTCATGCTAATAACATTGCTACAACTATTTTGCAAACAAAGTTCCATGGGTTTTTTAATTCTCTCTTCAAACACATCATGTACTAATTCAATATAGGGATTTCTATTTTCGTGCCCCTGCTTCGTTAGTTGTACTCAGTTTTCCCCAGCTCGTTAGTTTTTCCTCAGTTTTCCCCTACCTCTAGTTTGAAACCCCTCGAAGACGCGGGTTGCCGTCAGGTCAGAGGCCTTACCGTTACCGTGAGGTCGGTTCCTCGCCGACCGTCTCGTGCTGACGGGTGGATCCATCTACCGGCCGACGCGTGGGCCGTTTTATTTCCCGATTGTATACGCGGTGCTCGCCAATGACAAATGGGGCCGCTCTATGGGGCTGCCGCAGCCAATGACCAGTGGGTCGTCTATTTATTTATAGAAAATTATATATTGCCGCTCCGTGGGGCCTCCGCAGCCAATGACCGCTGTGGTCGTCTATTTTATTTAGAGAATATAATATAGAGCCGCTCCGTAGGGGTCGCCTCAGCCCATTTTCGCAGCTTAATCTAAAGTGACTCTTATGCTAAACATTGTGTATCCCGACGTTGACCTAGCGGTGGCGGCGAGCATAGCCGTTCCGACCATGCCGATATCGGCATCGGCATCGGCATCGTTTGGAGGATGTGGTGCTCGAATAATAGTGGAAATGCGATATTATTTTTTACATGCATAATATATAGAAAATAGCTAGATCTCTAAATCGATGCATATGAAGCTACATATATATTCTTGGTCATAATCCCCTTAATTATCTAAAGGGGATGGATGCATGGCTTCACGTCGTCGTCGCTTTCATCGTCGGTATCTTCGTCGTCCGAGTAGTAGTACCTCCCGCACATTGTTCCGTCGAACACCTTCACTTCGTGAGCACATCATCGCCTTCATATTTGAAGTGTACGAACCAGCCGAAATCCACACCGTGCGCGATGGCGAATTTCTCCCAGCCCTTGTCGAGGTACATCCGGCCTTGTCCGTCAAATAGGACCTCCACGGTCCGAGAGACGAGGACCGCGAGTCAGCTGCTCGCGAGATACACCTTAGCTGGCTCCTTGCCGTCAAGATAGTCCGCAAATTTTTTGGGAGTTCCTGCAAAGAGATCGAGCGCCGATCGTTTGAAATTAGGGAACCCTTGAAATTAAAGGTTTTTTAGAACATGCCCATAATTAATCACATGCATCATATATGTGGGAACGCGTACGTACCTTCTTGACCAAAGGGTCTTCATAGACGACGATGAAGAACTCCTCTATGATCAATGGCGGTGTTGACGGTGGTGGTGGCAATGATGATGATCCACTTCCCCTTCCCCTTCCCCTTCCCCTTCCGGTCCGCGTCCGAGACGTGGAAGCCATGGCAATGGATAAAGTGTATGTGAACGAAAAGAAGAGAGAGGCAGAACCTATTGACACAAGGGATGGCCGTGTGGGTGTTTATAAGGGAGAGATGACCGTTGTAGGGTTTACACAATAAAATAAGGAGGAGATGACCGTTGTGGGGGTTTATACACAATAAATTAAGGAGGAGTCGACCGTTGTGGGGGTATAGTTTATCATTTTACCGTGAAAAGTAATGCCTAAAAGGAAAGTTATGGCTACAAGAAATCGGTGATGGTTTATCGTTTTTTGCGTGAAAAGTAATGGGTACAAGAAATGGGTGATGGTGTATCATTTTTTGCGTGAAAAGTAATGGCTACACGAAATGGGTGATGGTGTATCATTTTTGTGCGTGAAAAGTAATGGCTACAACAAATCGGTGATGGTTTATCATTTTTGTGCGTGAAAAGTAATGGCTACAACAAAATCGGTGATGGTTTATCATTTTTTTGCGTGAAAAGTAATGGGTACACGAAATAGGTGATGGTGTATCATTTTTGTGCGTGAAAAGTAATGGCTACAAGAAATCGGTGATGGTTTATCGTTTTTTGCGTGAAAAGTAATGGGTACAAGAAATGGGTGATGGTGTATCATTTTTTGCGTGAAAAGTAATGGCTACACGAAATGGGTGATGGTGTATCATTTTTGTGCGTGAAAAGTAATGGCTACAACAAATCGGTGATGGTTTATCATTTTTGTGCGTGAAAAGTAATGGCTACAACAAAATCGGTGATGGTTTATCATTTTTTGCGTGAAAAGTAATGGGTACACGAAATGGGTGATGGTGTATCATTTTTGTGCGTGAAAAGTAATGGCTACAACAAATCGGTGATGGTTTATCATTTTTTGCGTGAAAAGTAATGCCTAAAAAGAGTTTATAATTTAGCTCGTGAAAAATAATGCGAAAAACCAAACTTTGCGTGAAGCTAACCGACGACAGAGAGAGAGAGAGGGTGGTGGCCCCGACCGAGAGAGAGAGATAGGGGTTATCCTGCCCGTTAGATCATACGATCAACGGTCGTCGGGCACGATCCGCGTGACATGGGCTAGACCAATCGGGGCAATGTTGGGCGTCCGTGAGAGTTTGTGAAGGGAGAGGGCAAAGCTGAGTAGTATCAAGAAACCAAGGGCAAGTGAGTAGTAAACAGACTAAGGGATTCAAATATGAGATTTAAAAAATGGAAAATGCGTGTTTTGTACAATGAAACCCATCTTGGCCTACCTCAAACTATTTGCAATACAAATCTACATGAGTGTGAAAATTATGGTCTCATTCGGACAAAGTATGTTTTGGGGAAAGTCTGTTTTGGGTAGGGCTTATTATGGAAAACCATGCACCTTCATAGCTACTAGGTGATTTGAGAAGTGGCAATTTGTGGTGAAACTTGATTTATCTACGATTTATCTATGATTTGAGAAGTGGAAATTTGTGGTAAAGACTCCATGAGTAAGTGCCACTCCTTTTCGGAATTTTTTGCACATTAAATAACTCATTTAACTAGTTAATCCCATTTGTTGACTCTCTCGTTGACCAGCCACTTGAGGGTAAAACCGAGTATATTGCACTAGCCGGTATTAGCACTCAAGGTGAAAACCGAGCATACAAAAAATGCTAGTATATGACTCGAGGGTATACATGAGTATATCTATATTTCCGGGGTTAGACTCGAGGACGCGTGTTGCGGTGCAGAAGTGGAAGACGTGCCATTGTTGACGCGTGTCGCGGTGCAGACGTGGAAGACGTGCCATTGTTGACGCGGGTCGCATTTAGGACGCGTAAGCCCCTCTCTCCCTCCCTCCGCACACGAGTACGTCTCATTATCGCTCACGCACGAAACCACCCCTTCACGTCCCATCAACTTCTCCAAAAACCCCAACCGCCGTACGAGCCCTCCCCCGCCGGCGATGGAGAAGAAGAATGCGCCGGCGGCCATCGCCCCCGAGCCCGTCGGCTCCGAGCCCGTCGCCTCCGAGCCCGTCGCCTCCGAGCCCGTCGCCGCCGAGCCCGTCGCCGCCGAGCCCGTCGCCGTCGAGCCCGTCGCCTCCGAGGGCGGCGCATCCGAGGGCGGCGCATCCAAGCGCGGCGCCTCCGTGAACCGGGCCGGTCTCACGGCCGACGGACCACTTCACAAGATCGGCGAATGCTTATTGGCGAAAGAGGAGTACGTGGACAGCTACTCGCTATGAGGCAAGTCCGTAGAAATTGGCGCTCAGGTTTACCCGATCCCGACGTGCACCCTGCACGAATGGATCATGCTACACCACGCCCTTCCACGCGCCGCTGAGTTCACCTTCCTCCATCTCCGGCACATCCCGCTACGTCACCATAGATCTATCTCGCAGTTCGTGCAAGGTTCAAATTCCTCGGCTTTTCCCGTGGCGTCACCATAGATCTTATTTTCAATCTTAGTGCTGAATGTTATCTTTTCAATATATTTTAGATTCTACTTCGTCGGCTTTTCCCGTGGCGTCATCGTGCTTGCCCGGAAGAACCCGCCGCACAAGATACGGCTGCTGAACCCACTCACAAAGAAATCGAACACGATGTTTGAGGCGCGGATGCCATCTCGTTTTTCCGAAATCGATCGGCTGTTATCAAATCCCCGACTATGGTCTTCGTTGCCACACATTACCCGCCGGAAATTGGTTGGGTCGATGAGAGCACTCCAACTAAGGATATAAATGAAGATGGGGATTGGGGAGAAGGAAGATTTTCGATCAAGAACCATGTTTTCCGTTGCATTACCCCGTTCAATGGTGAACCGTATGCGGTAGCTTCGGACAATTTTGAGATCGGAAGAATAGTGTGCACCAATATACGATTGCAGCAGCCGCGCGAGCACCTGTCAAGATGGAGACACTAATTTCATTTCCGAACTTGGACGTCGAAGTTCTACCTTGTGAAGTCGGATGGTGATCTGCTGCTTGTGTTGTTGGTCGGCCGCGGCTTTGGCGGGCAAACCATTGGTGTACCGTGTGGACACTCGCAGCCGCTCTCTCCATCCGGTCACTAACATTGGCAGTAATGCCTTCTTCGTGAATTTTATCCGGTGTATCTCCGTCGACACCAGAGTGTACCCGACACTTCAACCTGGCAGCATCTACTACACGGATTTGGGTTATATCAGAGCGTACTCTCATGATACAAATGCCTAGGATGAGTGGCCACTACGTGTGGATAGAATAGGACTCTACGGTTTGAGAAATGAACACGAGCCATACCGTTTGGAGGATGTATTGGCCTCACACTGCAGACGGAAGGAGTTCAATGAATATTTCCTTGGGGAATTGCACGAATGGAGCGACGGAGAAATATATGAGGAGGAATGAAGAACAAATTCATTCATCCTAATCTTCTTGTTGTCCATACATTGCGTGCGTGATCTTGTATATTTTTGCAGCTTAGTTTGTCGTGAACATTAACAATGTTATTGGCTGCTTTTGGCTGCCGTATGCGGTTTACCTATGTATTATACTTAGTTTTCCGATTATGCTGTCTGTGAATTTATCATATAATAGCTTCTAGATTTGCTACTAGATTTGCTGCCATATTGGGCAAAAAACGAGGGCCAAAAGGCATAAATAACCCCGTAGATTTGCTACTAGATTTGCTGCCATATTGAAGAAAGACAGAAATAGAAGCTTCTCTAGATTTGATACTAATTTGGTGAAAAAGACAGAGAGAGAAAGAGGGGAAAAGGTGCTTTTAAAAATGCCAATTTGGGCCGAGAGAGACAAAACCCAGCTCCCCGCTCACGTGCAACCAAACGCTTCTCATCCTGTCCCACGCGGTCCCTTTCTACCAGCCCCACGCGACGCGGCCCCACACGACGCGGCCCCACGGACGACGCGGCGCAACACGTCGGCACAGAACGTCCAAATAAACGGATTCCTTCCGTCTGAGCTCCTTCTGCGGGTCTTCAGACAAAGGCTAGGGTAAAACTGAGGAAAAACTAAGGGGCTGGGGAAAACTGAGCACAACTAAGGAACCGAGGGCACGAAAATAGAAATCCCTTCAATATAAAGTTCATAAAGATCTCTATTTTTGTTGTTGTTTTCCATTAAGCCTAACTAGTGAAAAATAAAAACAAGAAACAAAAAGATATAATTGCAGGATCTAAAGGAAATAGCTTCGAGCACTCACACACCGGCAACAGTACTAGAAAATAGCTTAGTAGTCGGAGGATGTGAATACCTTTTACCTTACCTCCCCGGCAATGGCGCCAGAAAATAGCTTGATGTCTACGCACGCTTCTATTCCTATAGACAGTGTTGGGCCTCCAAGAGCAAAGATTTGTAGAACAGCAGCAAGTTTCCCTTAAGTGAATCACCCAAGGTTTATCGAACTCAGGGAGGTAGAGGTCAAAGATATCCCTCTCAAGCAACCCTGCAATTAAGATACAAGAAGTCTCTTGTGTCCCCAACACACCTAATACACTTGTCAGATGTAAAGGTGCACTAGTTCGGCGAAGAGATAGTGAAATACAAGTAATATGGATGATTGTAAGTAGTAATTGCAATCTGAAATAAATATGGCAGCAAGCAAACATGTAGCAGAACTTGTTGGAAACGATGTTTCAATGCTTAGAAACAAGGCCTAGGGATCATACTTTCACTAGTGGACACTCTCAACAATGATCACATAACTGAATAAATAAATGATACTCTTAAACACTCTTGTTGGATAACAAACACCATTCATTGTGTAGGGCTACAAAGCACACCTCAAACCAGAGTAAACAAGCTCCACAACGTCCGGAGTTCATATTAAAGTAACCTCTAGAGTGCATAATAGACCGTTGCAATTTAGACCGAGTACTAACATAGCATACACACTGTCACCAATAGCTATGAAAAGGGGAATAGATCGCATCAATACTATCATAGTAATAGTTAACTTCATAATCTACAAGAGATTACAATCATAACCTACGCCAAGTACTACATGATGCACACACTGTCAACATTACATCATGGAGGAGGAATATACTACTTTAATAACATCACTAGAGTAGCACATAGATTAATAGTGATACAAAGCTCATGATCACATAAAGATCACACCATGGTAGAGAGAGATGAACCACATAGCTACCGGTAGAGCCCTCAGCCTCGGGGGAGAACTACTCTCTCCTCATCATGGGAGACAGCAACGGCAATGAAGATGGCGGTGGTGTCGATGGAGATGACTTCCGGGGGCAATTCCCCGTCCCGGCGGCGTGCCGGAACAGAGACTTCTGTCCCTCGAAACGGAGTTTCGCGATGGCGGCGGCGCCCCTGGAGTCTTTATGGAGTTTCGTCAATTGGTATCGGGTTTTTAGGTCACGAGAGATTATATAGGCGAAGAGGCGGAGTCGGAGGGGCCAGGGGGCTCCCTCCCCATAGGCTGGCGCGGCCAGGGGGCCACCCGCGCCGCCATATGGTGTGGGTCTTCTGCTG
This sequence comes from Lolium rigidum, assembly GCF_022539505.1. Lineage (NCBI taxonomy): Eukaryota > Viridiplantae > Streptophyta > Magnoliopsida > Poales > Poaceae > Lolium > Lolium rigidum. The sequence continues at coordinate 140,124,497 of NC_061514.1, forward strand.
CCCTTCCTCGTCTCCCCTTCGGACTTCTGGAACCTTCCGTGAAATATAAGATCGTGGGCCTTTGTTTCGTCCAATTCCGAGAATGTTGCCCGAACAGCCTTTCTGGAACCAAAAACAGCAGAAAAACGGAACCGGCACTTCGGCATCTTGTTAATAGGTTAGTTCCGGAAAATGCATAAAATCATTATAAAGTGTGAGCAAAACATGTAGGTATTGTCATAAAACTAGCATGGAACATCAGAAATTATAGATACGTTGGAGACGTATCAAGGGGCGCCAGGGCTACCGCCACCTCAAGCTCCCTCTAGGCTCGCCGCCCATGTACACGATTGAGTCCCACTACGACGGCAACAACAACCATGAGATTGGTCTCTTCGTCCACTTCACGAACCCCTTTGACGCGCCCCACCTCCTAGGGCAGGTGTTCTGGTGTGGTTTCGAGTTTATCGCCTTTACTACGTATAATATCAACACCAACTTCCACATCATCTGATACGTTGCAAACATATCTATCATTTTTGATGCCCCATGCTTGTTTTACACCAATTTCTATATGTTTTGTTTACACTTCGCTGCACTTTTATGCATTTTCTGGAACTAACATATTGACAAGATGCCATAGTGCCAGTTCCCCGTTTTCTGCTATTTTATATTTCAGAAAAGTTGTACAGGAAATATTCTCGGAATTGGACGTAACAAAATCCGAAGTTCCTATTTTACTGTAATGAAGACGGAGTCCGGAGGAGAGACAAAGAAGTTCCACGAGGCGGCCACACCTAGCCTAGGCGCGACCCAGGCCCTAGCCGCACCTAGGGGTGGTGTGGGCCCCTCGGGCACCCACCGACCTCGCCCTTCCGCCTATTTATTCACATGTTCGGGAAAAACCTAAAGACCCGAGCCTCCATCCACAAAAAGTTCTGTCGCGGTCGACATCGCCGACCCTAGCTCGGGAGGGTTCTGAAGCTCTTCCCGGCACCCTGCCGGAGAGGAAGATCATCACCGGAGGCCTCTACACTGCCATGCTCGCCTTCGAAGTGATGCGTGAGTAGTTCATCTATGGACTACGGGTCCATAGAAGTAGCTAGATGGTTGTCTTCCCCAATTTATGCTTCATGTTTAGATCTTGTGAGCTGCCTATCATGATCAAGATCATCTTTATGTAATGCTACATGTTGTGTTTGCTAGGATCCGATGAATATTGAATACTATGGTTGAGATTGATTATACACTTGTCATATGTTATTTTTGATCTTGCATGCTCTCTGTTGCTAGTAGATGCTCTAGCCAAATATGTGCTTGTGACTCCAAGAGGGAGTATTTATGTTCGATAGTGGGTTCATGCCTCTAGTAATCCGGAAGAGTGACAATAACTTCTAAGGTTGTAGATGTGTTGTCGCTACTAGGGAGAAAACAACAATGCTTTGTCTAAGCATAATTCTATTGTTTACTTTACACACTTTGCTGAATTCGATAATCTGTTGCTTGCAACTTAATACTGAAAGGGGTGCGGACGCTAACCGAAGTTGAATTATTAGTCATAGACGTAGTTGGATTACGGTCTATGTATTATGTTGTAATGCCCAAATGAATCTCATAGTAATCATCTTTTCATGTATGTTCTTTATTCTGTCAATTGCCCAGATGTAATTTGTTCACCCAACATGTTATTTATTTTTATGGAGAGACACCTCTAGTGAACTGTGGACCCCGGTCCTTTCTTTTACACTGATAAAATTATCTACTGCAAACACATGTTTTTTTTACTTACTACAATCATGTTCTCTTTAATTCCAGTGCAAACAAACATCTCTTTGCACACTATACAGTTAATCATTTGTTTTCAGCAAAATCGGTGAGATTGACAACCTCACTGTAAGTTGGGGCAATGTATTTTAGTTGTGCTGTGTGTAGGTTCCACGTTGTTGCTGGTACTGGTAGTGCGTCCTGCCAAAAGTCAGCTAGCAACACCTTCAGAAGTTATTTCTTTCTCCTACTAGTCGATACAACCTTGGTTTCTTACTGAGGGAAAACTTGCTAATATGCTCATCATACCTTCCTCTTGGAGTTCCCCAACGGTGTGCTCTGCACTCATCAAGGCTATTTTCTGGCGTTGTTGCCGGGGAGAAAGAGGATTTCTGCAAAGGGAAGTCTCTCATCTCCAATCTCTTTACTTTATTATTGTTTTCCTTAGTTTATTTTATTTTGTCTTGTTTGCTTCATTATATAAAAAACACAAAAAAATAATTTCTATTATAGCTTTTATTTCTGTTGCTTTTTTAATTTTGCTAAAATGGGTACTCCTGAGAACACTAAGTTGTGTGAATTTACTACCACAAACAACAATGAATTTATTTGTACACCTATTTCTCCACCTGCTCCTGAAGCAGCTTTCTAAGAAATTAAACCTGCTTTGTTAAATCTTGTTATGAAAGAGCAATTTTCTGGTGTTGGTACTGATGATGATGCTTCACACCTTAATAATTTGGTTGAAATTTGTGAGATGCAAAAGTATAAGGAAGTAGATGGTGACATTATAAATTGAAATTGTTTGCTTTCTCTTAGAGAGGGAGAGCTAAAAATTGGTTTCTATCTTTGCCTAGAAATAATATTGATCCTTGGGTTAAATGCAAAGATGCTTTCATTGCAAAATATTATCCTCCTGCTAAGATTATATCCTTGAGAAGTGAAATAATGAAATTTTGAAAATTTGTGAACATGTTTCTCAAGCTTGGGAAAGAATGAAATCTTTGGTAAAGAATTGTCCCACTCATGGACCAACTACTTGGATGATCATCCAAACTTTTTAAGCAGGACTAAATTTTTCTTCAAGAAATCTTCTAGATTCAACTGCTGGAGGTACCTTTATGTCCATTACTTTGGAGGCTGCAAGAAAACTCCTTGATGATATGATAATAAATTATTCTGAATGGCACACCGAGAAGGCTCCACAAGGTAAGAAGGTAAATTCTGTTGAAGAAACCTCCTCTTTGAGTGATAAGATTGATACAATTATGTCTATGCTTGTTAATGGTAACGCTTATGTTGATCCGAATAACGTAACTTTAGCTTCTTTGGGCTCAAGAAGAGCATTTTGATGTGAACTTCATTAAAACAATAATTTTAACAACAATGCTTATAGGAATAATTTTGGTAGTAACAATTATAGGTCTTATCCTTCTAATAATGATAATGCTTATGGCAATTATTATAGTAATTCCTACAACAACAATAGAAGTGCACCCTCTGATCTTGAAGTCATGCTTAATGACTTTATTAGTAAACAAACTGCTTTTAATAAATCTGTTGAGGAAAAGTTTGGCAAAATTGATGTTCTTGCTTCTAAAGTTGATAGCCTTGATCTTGATGTTGAACTTCTTAAATTAAAGGTTATGCCTCATGATGTTAAAGAAAGCAAAACTTTGAATTCCATTCAAGTTAGAATTGATGACAATGTTAGGATGTTGGTGGAATTGCATCCTAGGTGGGAAAGAGAAGATGAAATTACTAGAAATAATAATTTGACTAAAATTTGTACCATTACCACCACCAGTAGTGCTGAAGTATCAAATACTATCAAGCTGCCTACTATTAATGGTAAAATAATTGGTGTAGTAAAAGTCCCCACTCCTTCTACAAAATTACCTAAAACCACTGAAACTGTTTCTGATAATAGTGCTGAAATTTTTCGAAGTATGGGAGACAATAGTCCTTTTACCTTTGATATAATGACTTTGATTTTGATGATTGATATATCTCTGAAGTAATTAAGTTCTTACAAAATCTTGCTTTAAATCCTAATGCTAGTGCTATAAATATGGCTCTTACTAAACATATTACAAATACTCTCATGCAAATTAGAGAAGAGAAATTAAAACATGAAGCTTCTATTCCTAGAAAGTTAGAAGATGGCTGGGAGCCCACCATTAAGATGAAAGTAGATGACTTTGCTTGCTATGCTTTATGTGATCTTGGTGCAAGCATTTCTGTTATGCCTAGAAAAATATATGATATGCTTGATTTGCCACCGTTGGAACAATATTATTTGGATGTTCATCTTGTTGATATTGCCAAGAAGAAACCTTTGGGGAGAGTTAATAATGTTCTTATTATGGTTAATAATAACTTTGTCCCCATTGATTTTGTTGTTTTGGATATTGAATGCAATGCTTCTTGTCCTATTATTTTGGGAAGACCTTTTCTTAGAACTGTTGGTGCTACTATTGATATAAGAGATGGGATTATTAAATATCAATTCCCACTCAAGAAAGGTATGGAACACTTCCCTAGAAAAAGAAAGAAGTCACATTTTGATTAGATTATTAGGACAAGTATGATGTTGATGCTTCTTAACTTGAAAATACTTGATGCGGGCTTTTTTTCTGTGCCTAGCTGAAAGGCGTTAAAGAAAAGCAATCTTGGAAGATAAACCATATTTTATTTTTGTAATTTTTTTTCTTTTGTTGAGTCTTGGAATTTATTACCTATGTAATAACCTCTCTTTATCATTTTTATTTCGTTTTTGTGAGAAGAAAAGGGACAGAGATTTGGTGCACATGGGCACCAGTGATCTCGTTTTTAAAATAAATTAAAAATTATATTTTTGAGTTTCAAAAAATTCTGGAAAAAATATATGCATATAGCCAATAATGTATCCAACAAACGTGTAAAATGTCAATTTCAAATACTTTATATTTTAAGCTACACAAAAAAGACAAAAGTGCAGATCTGAGTAGTCATTTTCAAATCTACAAAAATATGTCAGATTTTGTTATTTTTGTCTAGCTCATATTAAAAAGAATTTTGGGTTGAGATTTTCCATGATTGTGAGATGTATCACTAACAATCTACAGAATTATTTTTCAGATTCTTTGATAACTAATAAATATTTTTTAATTTTTTTAGAATGGCGAGAGCACTGGTGCTCGGGAGCCAAATATACTTTTCGAAAGAAAAGCCTCTAATAGAAAGAAAGTAAGATTTGGGGAAGTTTCTATCCTGAAACAGATTTTGTGTTGTCACAAAAAAATATTATTTCTAGCAAGAACGTAATTTTGAGCTGATAATTTTTTAGCATATGCCCCAGGTTATTATCTAACTTTCGTTAGTTTTTCACTTTTCGATTTGAGCTACAGAAGATTTTCGAAAAAAATCGATCTTTACCTGTTGTTTGTTTTGATAGATTTCTGCCACTATTTCCATTTGCCTCTTAATCTCTTTCTTTTTTAGTTATTTTGAGGGAAAGAGCTTTTTAAAGAAGTTGCTACAATAGCTAATGTTTTAATTGATTTTACATATGTTAGAACTGAATCCAAGTGGATTTGTTATTTTGATTGCGCTAATGCTGCTAATGAAAATTGTGTGAAGTTTTGTATGAAGGAAGTTTTCAAGTGTAGGGAGAGAAGAATGATGTAATAAGATGAAGTATGGAAAACATATCAAGCTTGGGATGCCCATGTCACCCCAATAAATATCCAAGAGTTACACGCGTCAAAGCTTGGGGATGCCCAAGGCATCCCCTTCTTCATCGACAAAGTATCAGGTCATCTTTTTATTTCATATGCTATGTGTTGTTCTTGGAGCGTCTTTATTTTTGTTTTTAGTTTTATTTAGTTTTGTTTGCTATAGCGTATGGTTGTATCCCAGCATATTTGTTTTGGAGAATGACACACTCCCTTTTAATTGCATAGAACACTCTAGTTTTCACTCATATTGTTCTGCGAGTGTTCTCTTTTGCTAGTAATGCGTTTAGCTCTTGTGTTTCCACTCATATTTTGTTAAGAGCTTGTTAGTTTTCTTTAATTAGGTATGATTAGCTCTCTGGTATTTATTGATTATTATCTATGAGAGTTGTTTCAAATAATTTGATTGATGTTGGAGACGAGTAAAATATTTCATGCTTATAATGATGCAAAAGGAAGCTTGTTTAGACTATGCCACAGACTTTAGCATGTCATGTTGGATGTTATTTTAACAATATGCTTAGTAGTTATTGTTGTAGCATGACTTGTCTCAAATATCTGAGAGTGCTTAATGTTCCATTGAAAGAATCATGTGTTGTTTCCATCATACAAAGCATTATATTGTGGTATTCTCCTTTGATGCTTTATTGGGTTGATGGCACATGTTTACATCATGTTATGACTAGAAACCAGTCACGTAAAAACTCTATGATCATTTAGTTTTTGACTTGTAATATAACTTTATGCTTTGATTAATAATGTTTTGTCGTTATGCATGATTATGGCCATTATTGCTCTCTTAGTCGGTCGCTCCCAGTCTCTTGCTAGCCTTCACCTGTACTGAGTATGAGCTCTACTCGTGCATCAAACTACCAAAAACCAAAATTTACCAATTGTGTCCACCATACATACCTATATGTGGTATTTCACCGCCACTCCAAAGTGAATTACTTGTATGCTACCTTTAAATATTCAAAGATTATTACATGTTTTGTGTTTTGTTTTAGCTCATGAGGAAGTGTTGAATCCTTTATCATCTTTTTCATGTTTATTATGGCTTCACACTTTAACTAGCATACACAGTGTGTTAGACCTTAATTTTTCAAAAGAACAGGTGCGGGTGCCCACCCACTAAATATAAATTGAACCAATAATCTAAATCTCCTAACACTATGTACTTGAGAAATCATGAACTTAGCCTATTTTAACAAAGGAGAAGAGGAACTTTATTGTTCTCTCTATGGGAGCCGCTCTTGAAGCCATTAAACATGAAATGGTGATAGAACATTTGATGTCATTCGTTGACATATACATGCATACCTCTCAAAATATATTTTCAACATCTCTATTGCATTCAAAATAAAAAGCTCTAGCACATGAGTAATCTTGCTTCCCTCTGCGTAGGGCCTTTCTTTTACTTTTATGTTGAGTCTTCATCTTCTTACTTTATGCACCAATTAAGAGAGCATAGTTATCATTCTGAGTATAATGTGCATAGTCCCAAAATTTATTATCGATTGATTCATGATTATGTTATTGCTTGTTCTTAAATTACTTGTATTTAGTCACCCTTTGAACTTTAAAGGTGTCATAACATTTATGTTTTGCTACTTCATAAAGAACAAGTTGAGTACCACTTTGCTATGTTTTCTCTATGCTAAAAAATGAACAGTAGCTTTTAGTGCACTATTCATGATCTTTTGTTTGAGTTCCTTTTCATGTTATAACATAGTTGCTAAGTTCTATTGTTAGAATTATATATATCATGCCTATGTTTAGAGTACTTTGATCCCATCTCACAATGCTTTTACAATACAGTTGATCAAGATTGTGTTGGCTTCATGTCACCTCAAAAATTATTTTTGTTATCACTTACCTACTCGAGGATGAGCATGAGTTAAGCTTGGGGATGCTAATACGTTACACACGTATCTATAATTTTTGATGCTCCAAGCTTGTTTTACACCAATTTTCTATATGTTTTGTTTACACTTCCTTGCACTTTTATGCATTTTCTGGAACTAACATATTGACAAGATGCCATAGTGTCAGTTCCCTGTTTTCTGCTGTTTTGTATTTCTGAAAAGTTGTACAGGAAATATTTTCGGAAATGGACGTAAAAAGGGCCGAAGTTCCTATTTTACTCTAATGAAGAAGGAGTCCGGAGGAGAGATGAAGAAGTGCCACGAGGCGGCCACACCTGGCCTAGGCGTGGCCTAGGCCTTGGCCGCGCCTAGGGGTGGTGTGGTCCCCTCGGGCACCACCGACCTCACCCTTCCGCCTATTTATTCACCTGTTCGAGAAAAACCTAAGGACCTGAGCCTCCATCCACTAAAAGTTTCGTCGCGGCCGCCATTGTCGACCCTAGCTCGGGAGTGTTCTAAAGCTCTTCCCGCCACCCTACCGGAGAGGAAGATCATCGCAAGAGGCCTCTACATCACCATGCCCACCTCCGAAGTGATGCGTGATTAGTTCATCTCTGGACTACGGGTCCATAGCAGTAGCTAGATGGTTGTCTTCTCGTATTTATGCTTCATGTTTAGATCTGTGAGCTCCCTATCATGATCAAGATCATCTTTATGTAATGCTACATGTTGTGTTGTTGGGATCCGATGAATATTGAATACTACGGTTGAGATTGATTATATACTTGTCATATGTTATTTGTGATCTTGCATGCTCTCCGTTACTAGTAGATGTTCTAGCCAAGTATGTGCTTGTGACTCCAAGAGGGAGTATTTATGCTCGATAGTGTGTTCATGGCTCTAATATCTGAAAGAGTGACAATAATTTCTAAGGTTGTATATGTGTTGTTGCTACTAGGGAGAAAACAACAATACTTTGTCTAACGATAATTCTATTGTTTACTTTACACGCTTTGCTTAATGCGATAATCTGTTGCTTGCAACTTAATACTGAAAGGGGTGTGGACGCTAACCAAAAGGTGGATTATTAGTCATAGAAGCAGTTTGATTACGGTCTATGTATTATGTTGTAATGCCCAAATGAATCTCATAGTAATCATCTTGTCATGTATGGTATTTATTATGTTAATTGCCTAGTTGTAATTTATTCACCCAACATGTTATTTATCTCTATGGAGAGACACCTCTAGTAAACTGTAGACCACGGTCCTTTCTTTTACACTGATAAAATCATCTACTGCAAACACATGTTCTATTTACTTACTGCAAGCACTGTTCTCTTTAATTCCACTGCAAACAAACATCTCTTTCCACACTATACGGTTAACCCTTTGTTTCCAGCAAAACCGGTGAGATTGACAACCTCAATGTAAGTTGGGGCAAAGTATTTTGGTTGTGTTGTGTGCAGGTTCTACGTTGTTGCTGACACCGGTAGTTCATCCTGCCAAAAGTCATCTGGCAACACCTTCAAAAGTCATTTCTTTCTCCTACTGGTTGATTCAACACTTGGTTTCTTACTGAGAGAAAACTTGCTATTGTGCTCATCATACCTTCCTCTTGGGGTTCCCCAACGGTATGCTCTGCACTCATCATCATCTTTCCCAACCGTTTCAACATGCACTGCCTACCCTACATCTTCCACATTGACGGTCCCGTGGGCGATGAGGAGGAGGAGTAGAGGAGCGAAGGAGGACTCGGGGTTGTCTCATGTTTTATTGATTTTCTAGTTTCATGAGTGATTTTATTATCTATGTCTTGTTGTGGGGTTTGTGGGCCCGGGGTTTGTTGTGTGCGTTTGTATCGTGTGTGTGATGAATTTTCTATGTAAGGTTAGTACAATCTACCCCTATCTATCTATGTTTTTATAGTTCGTGCTATATCAGTCTATTTTGGATCATGCACTACACAAAGAAGCAACAACACATCCTAATATTTTTTTTACTGCAAAACTAACCACAATTTATATTGCCAAACCAGAAAACATATTAGTCAACAAATAGAGCCCAAAACCAACAAGAACAAGGGTGTTGGCTGGATTGGGCTTGTTTTAACTTGGTTCCAACATCTATTTTACCACTTGGGCCGGCACAGATAATTCTCTATATGCATGTGTTCTTCTCCAAATCCAAACTAAGGAACTGAAAACCCAAATTCAAATATTCTACCATTTCATTCAAACACAAACAACGCTGCTTATTCAAATTGATCATTTTACAATTGTATTCACAACCTAAACTGAACTTAGCACTAACAAGCCCTACTTACATGATACAACTATTTCTGCTGCAAATAAAAGAAAAATAGTGCAACGATACAACAATAAAATGCTCCAGCCATCATGTTCGAATGCTTCTTCAAACCCATCATTTTCTTCAGCTTGTTATTTATCTTCTTCAATTCCCCTTTCAGTTCATCATCTGCACTGCCCAAACTCTGCACTGCCCCCAAATTGGGTCCAAAATCTCTGCACCCCGTAATGGCACTGGTCGTAAACAGGCCCTCCTTATCAATCGTACGAATAGATGCATCAATCCACTCGAAATGGTCCCAATGCTTCAGATTCTGCCAATTTCCCCAATTTCAACATTAACCCTAGATCCAAAATTAAAAGGGGAAAACACATGCAACTGAAAAAATCAGAGCAAATGGATGTGACAGAAAAGAGATCTAACCTGCCCCGGTTGTGCTAAGCTCTCACATTTCACGAAATCGCTCCCGGCCTTTCCATTCTTCTCCGTCACACAAGTCAACCGCTTCAGTGGCTCAACTCGTAGGCAGTCAGGGCAGCGGGTCTGCGACACTAGACCGTATCGAGGCCACGATGGGCGGGATGCGGTGGACGAGGTGGAGCTATGCATCTCTCGTTGGACGGTGACACCGCTGAGTCAGGGCCGGAGGAAAAGGTATGGGACGACGAGATGGTAAACAATGGTGGGCACGAGCTCGCTCGGGCTCCGTCTCCAGCAAATGTGAGCTGCACGAGTGGTGTGGGGTCTACGCTGAGTTGGATAAGTCGTCAGTCCCACGCTGAGCTGGTTAAGTCGTGGGTCCCACCTGGACTAATGTTCTTTTCAAAGCCTAACGAACGAATGTCGAATGTCGGAGATGAGCTATTTCAACTAGCACAAGTGTCGCATGGGACTTGTTTCGGTCAACGTCGTCGCCTTTCAGTCCAATTCGCTCAACTATGTCGCACAGGAGCTATTCGCTCCCGTCTTCCACATCTTCTTCAAGGTCCAGCTCTGCCGCCTACACAGAGTTGGCCAGGGCTTCAATAAGTACTCGTCAGATCCAGAGAACCACGAGCCCGGGGAAGTCGACCGCGTCATGCCGAAACTCCGTAGAGCGCCATCGTCGAATGGGCCGCAGATCGACGGCAAACACCACTCCGGTAGCACCTCCACCTCCATGACCCCACCAGCTGGGATCCTACCAAGACCTACACTATTTACAAGCCGGGAATCGACGTCCCCCCGTCCTCCTGTCGCCGGAGCGGCCGCCGGAGGGCGGGTAAACCCCGATTCGTCGGCGAGCGAGGTGGCCTGACGGGAAGAGCTCACAAAATCGCCCCTCTACTGTAGACTAGTACAAAGAACATCAAAGAAAATAAAAATTATAAATAGATCTTTTGACCACTTAGCGGAGCGATGCCAGGTGAGAGATGGAGACGAGGGGATCACAGCAGCAACAAATGATCGAGGCCACGTGAGCGGTGGAGACGTCATGAAGGACGAGACCGTCGCCAGAAAATTTCCGGAACTGCCCTGTAAGAGCATCTCCAGCCGTGTCCCCCAAAGCATCCCCAAAGGGATTTGGGGCGCGTCGGACAAAAAAACCGTTCCAACCGCGTCCCCCAAAGCCCATTTTTGTCTGGCGCGCCCCCATACGGTGTCTGGCGCCCCGAGCCCGTCCCCGTCCCACAGGGGACGTACCGGGCACGCCGGACACAACGAAAAGCGAGGCGAACCAACGCGGGCCCGACGCGTCAGCGGCTCGGAAGGCTAAAACCCCGTCGCCTACCTTTGGTCAAGCGACATTAATGGCGTCCCTGTTTTTTCAGGCGACGCAGGGACGCGTCTCGTCGTGCATGGCCGCGTGGCCGTCCGCGCCGGCGTTATTGCGTGCAACCACCCGCTGTCGCCGCTATTAAAGACGCCCTGCAGTTTCTCACCGCTCACAAACCTTCTCGTCGCCGCCGCCTCCCCCCTCCCAGATCTTCTCCTCGTCTCTCCAAAAATGTCGAGCTCGTCCTCCCGCAAGATCGCCGCGGCGAATGGCTTCGGCCGCGGCAGCCTCACCGTGGCGGAGGCGTGGGCGCTGTACCACGCCCGGTATCCAGTCCCACCGGACATGCGGCTTCCAAGCAGCGGCGGCTGGAAGATGGCCGTGAACGGCATTGGCGTTCCGCCGCCGCCGAAGCCACGCACGGACCAATGGTGGGACGCCGTCAAGGCCCGTCGGGCTCAACTCACCGCCCAGGAGCGGTTGGATCCGACGTGGGCGGTCGACAACAACGACGCCTGGTGGACGACGTACTTCAAGGCGAAGTACGACATCGAGATGCACAGCATGGAGGGGCTCGTCGGCGGCCCCAATAGCTGGAACAAGGACGGCCGCGCCCTGTTCTGGGGCGTTCCTGGGCGCACCCTCGAGAACGTCATCCGCGGCATCCGCAACGGCGCTCCAAGGCTGGAGATGCCATTGTCGCCGCCGCCGTCTCCTCAATGGCAGCCGAGGAGGACGACGTACTCGTCCTCCTCGCACTCTTCTTCCTCAGGACCGGCGCGATCGACGCCATCCTCGTCTTACCGGTCGGCGCCGTACACCGTTCCCAAACGGGAGGTGAAGGAGGAGCCGGCGACGCCCGTCAACACGAGGCGTGGCGGCAGCGGCAGCGGCAGCCGGCGGCAGCAAGGGAGGCGCGGCGGCGCCCTCCTCATCCCGAAGCCGGAGGTGAAGGAGGAGCCGGAGGAAGCGTCGCAGGCGGCGCTGCTGGCGGAGTATGAGCGGCAGCAGCGGCTCATCGCCAGCAGCGACGACCCCGAGGACTGCCCAGATCTGCGGGCGGCGTTCTTGGCGTCCATGAACGACAAGGACGCCTGGAGGGGCGACCTCGACGCGGCGATCGCCTTGTCCATCCGCGACTCCGGCAAGCCGCTGGTGGACCTCACCGACGACGGCGAGGCAGGACCAAGCGGCGCGGTGAAGGACGAGCCCGTCGGCGAGCGCGTCAAGCAGGAGGTCGTCACCGACGACATGTACAACTTCCAGCAGTACTACGACGCCTCCGGCCGCCGCAAGTGGTTCTAGATTAGGTTTAGTTTAAATTTAGTCAAATTTCGTTCGAATCTATGTAAGTTTGGACGAATCTTAATCGAATCTCGTTAAGTTTAAAATTTCCGAATTTTTTTTTTGGGGACGCGACTGGGGAGCGACGTCCCCCAAAGACGGCACGAACGAAACACGTCCCCCAAACGCTCAATCCGGCGCGGTTTGGGGGATGATTTGGGGGACGCGGCTGGAGATGCTCTAAACGTGGTTCGTCTCCGACTATGTTTCTCACCCCTTTCCAGTTTGCGTTCGGGAATCGGGACTTTCTTTGTTAAAACCCGTAAACACGCACTAACTTCATAGGTAGGTTAGCCGGTTCCCACAAAACAAAACACGCATTAGATCGAGAGAGAGAGAGAGCTTCCGTCAAGTACGTCCGCCATGTCTACCAGCGGCGCCATCGGCAAGACGTGGAGATCTGCCTCCACTATCGTTGCCACCAAGGAGATTGGGTACCACCTCCTGAAGATCGACGGCTACTCCCACACCAAGTCCATCCCGTGCGGTGAGTGTATCAAGTCCCAGCCTTTCACCGTGGGCAGCCATCGTTGGCGTCTGTGTTACTACCCCAATGGTTACGAGTTGGCGTATAAGGACTACATATGCATCAACCTAATGCTCGACGAAGATGTCGCCACGGTGGTGTACGCAAAACATGTCATCTATTTCGTCGAGGAGCAAGCATTATCCACGGTAAATGCATCACCGGTTGACATATTTTCTAGCCGTGGTAAGAGCCCGTACCCAAAATTCGTTAGGTGGAGGGAAGACTTTGAGAATCCTAAGCGCCTTAGGAACGATTCGGTCACCATCCGGTGCGACATCATCGTCATCAACGATTGCCGCACGGAGGATACGTCCTTCAGCTCGGTGCCCCCTTGCGACCTACGGCAGCACTTCGGCGATCTCCTCGACAGCCAGAAGGGTGCCGACGTGGTGTTCGAGGTCGCTGGTGAGACAATGGCCGCGCACCGGTGCGTGCTCGCGGCCCGATCGTCGGTCTTCTGCGCCGAGCTGTTCGGATCAATGAAGGAGGGAGACAGCGCCGGGGTCGTACGCATAGAAGACATGGAGGCAGATGTATTCAGGGACTTGCTCTTCTTTGCCTACACTGGCACCTTACGGGCGACACAAGATGAAGATTTCAAGCTCCAGCATTTGCTTGTCGCCGCGGACAGGTATGCTATGGAGAGACTGAAACTGATTTGCGAGGAAAAGCTATGCCGGGACGTAGAGGTGGGAACGGTGGCGACTGTCTTGGCGCTTGCCGAGCAGCACCATTGCGACAATCTGAAGAAGGCGTGCTTTGAGCTCCTCAGCTCTCAGGCAAATATGAGGGCAGCCATGGCCACTGATGGGTTCGAGCATCTGCGTAGGAGCTGCCCTTCACTTGTGGATGAGCTGATTGCCATGTCCTTGGCGTCTCAGTTGTGCAATACCCCAATGTTTTAGAAAATGTAGTCCATCGTTTCTAGACTAAGCTAATCAGGTACCTGTCTCAGTGTAGGCATGCATACTCCAAGTTCGAGTGCTACTACTCGCAATTGTTTTTTTTTCAAAACGGAGGCAAAAGCTTTGCCTCATCTATTAATTAAGCAGAAGGTGCTCGATTTTTAGGAGAAAACCGGGCATAAACCTACAAAGACAGGGTCAAGCCCACACCCACCCACACGACGCCACGAAGGCACACCGAGCCACCCTGGCTACCCACATAAGCTACACAAACGCGAAGCTCGAGTTGGCCTATGCCAAACAGATGGCTCCCCAAGAAAAGGCCGGTAGCTCCGATAATGACGACGAGCCACGGAGAGGAGATGCACAAGACCTGCGCCGAAAAAGATCTTCACCATCGAACCGCCCCTCGTAGGTTGTACACCACCCAAAGGCAGCTTCGACTTCACAGCAAGAGGAGGCCAACCTGAAGACATTCGGACACGCCGGAACGGAGCCGACTAACACGGTCTTGCAGCAACCAAACCATGCTCAACGTCATTGTCGTTGCCGCCCAACTACTCGCAATTGTAGTGATGTTGTACCATCCTTCTTAATGAGATGCTACGAGGATCCTCGCTCGTCGTCTTACTTTTCTTTTCTCGGTGTAGGCCTTCATCTATTCTAACAGGATGCAAATTCCTCTGTGTTTTTTTTTCTCTTTCCATGAGGAAGAGCCTCTGTTTTGTCAGGAAGTACGATATCAGTCAGAATTTTGGCAGTGGTAGTTCATGAAATGAAATGGTCCCTAGCTCTCCCACCCAAAGTGTGCGCGGGGGCGTGGATGTTTACTTTCCTTTATTTGTCTTCTCCTTTAACAAAATTTAAAATGTTAAAAAATTCAAACAAAAAAGGGATTTGCTAGATCTCAGCTAGCTAAAAACTAAGTTTGTGCTTAGTCAAGTCTTACACCGTTTGTTTTGCATCGTGATTCATGCATATAAGTTGTGAGTTAGGTTCAACTGAGTTTCTCAGTTACAACTTGAGTTGCAACTGAGATTATTTCAGTTACAAGTGGAGATGCAACTAATTAAGGAAAATTATCTAAAACGTTAGATTTTCTTTGTGATTAGTGCTAACTTTGCAACTGAGATTTGATATATCATCTGACTGAGAACGAATTTAGTTCTCAGTCGACCTAGAAATAGTCACGCCCAACAAAAACTCTCTTTTACATCTTCACATGTTGTGTACGCACAAAATCTTTTCACGAAGAATCGACTTGTTGTTTCAGCTATGTAAAAAATGCAAAATTTGGTGCTAAAAGTAAGACTTTTTTGTGAGACATGTTTTATCTTTTTTTAATCGACCATAAAATTATCGGATTTCCAAGAAACTATACGAACACACATAGATTATCGAAATGCATACACGATTTTTTTTTGGATAATTAAAAGTATATTTTTGTTTGGAGGAAGCATAGATTTTTTAGTTAAATTTGTGGTCAATACTGATCCCCATAAATAGGAACTTGTGTCGGCTGGTAGCTTGGGGCTGCTGGCCTAGCCTGAATAATGGTGGTTGGGTCATACAATTCTTCTCGTGCCAATTTGTTCATCTGCTTGATGCTGGTCTTATCTATCTGGTTGTCAACGAGTTTCGTTTTTTTCCATCGCAGATCTTTATTTGGTGCATGATGCACTGGAGATCTAGATCGGAATCGACCCGGTCGTGCACGTCCTTATGTTTCGCTAGAGGCTACATGAGGATGTGGCGTGAGCTCTAAGTAAAGATATCCATGGTATTGACGAAGGTGGAGAAAGTCATGGTGGCTGCGATTGGAGGTCTTGAAGTTATGATGGAAAGGTGTTTTGGATGCCCTGAAGACTATAGTACAACAGTTCTTCCTATGTGTCAAGGGTTGGAGAATTGCAGCAACACCTTGGCAAGAGGGGTTGGCAGCACACATGGACTACATTTTGGGTGGCGCTCTTCGAGTAACGAGTGACATGGTTATACCATATTGGGTACTCGACATTACCAACTCTAGTGCGGATCCAGGAATGATTGAATGAATCCCAAGAAGAGTCCAAGACTAAAAACTAGATGAAATTAGGCAAGTATTAGCCAATTCGGGTAAATCGACATATGTCATTGTAACCGATCCGGGGATGGAATCTGAGACCTAGCTCACTATATAAGGGTTGGGAGGATCCACAGGGGAGGGCATCGAAAATACTTGTAACACCACACATTGTTGCAAACCCTAACTCCAATACAATTTCGGCGGCTTTTAACCTCCAATCTACTTTTCGCCGGATACCTAGCTAGTTTGTCTGATAAGTCTTGGAAAGCACCAACTCTCTCTTTTTCCTGAAAACCCAAGTCCATACTTATTGGCATTTCCGAGGTTAACCCTCGTCATCGAGTCACTTTTCCAAGGTGACAACCCAATATCAACTCAAGTTCTGGCCTTCATTGGTTGTATCTGGCAATAGTCTTGCTAAAAGCATTGTTCTAGAAATTTGGAGTTTTCTAGGATGAAAACCCAAGATTTCGATCAGACAACGAAAAAGCAACTGCATAGTTTCTTTGTTGGAAGCATCACTTTTGGGGAATCTTTTTTATTGTCTTCGGTGGTGGTTAGAGTGTTTTTGTTGTGAGTGTTTCATCACCACGACGGATTTTTTCTTTTATCTCTTTTTTATTTTTTCTTAGCTCCGTGCATCCTTGTTGTCTTTGTGTATCTTTGCGATATTAATATATTCTTTTTATCGAGAAAAAGATGGGCCATGATGTATACTTCCGATGTCTTGGGCCATTTGCTAGACAGGGTATATGTTCGATGCAAATGGTTCCAACATTCAGACTCCACAAACTGGGAGTGCTCCTGTTACTGTTTCCATGTGTCGACCAAACAGAGAATTAGCACCATCATTTGGGAAGAAAAGGCGAAAAGCTTTTGCAACGGCAAACTGCACTGCGGACAGGCACGCCACTCACTGTTGGCCTGAAGGAAACCCCGTGTGCTTCCCAGGCACGATGGCAGTGGCGTTCAAGGATGTCGTTCCTCTCCTTGAAGGCACCGATATGGAGCGTGAATCTCTATCTCTTGCACCAATTCCGCGAGTTCTCTACGTGAAAACCCTGCTTTGTTTTCGATAAAGCGGGAAGCGGCGGTTACGTCGTTTCCTCCTTAAGGGTGTCACCGTGGAGTTTCGGTACCTCTGTCTAATTGTGTGTAGTCAAGCTAGTTTTTCTCGTCACAGGGTGTGCTGGATTTCGAGGCGGTGGCCTCAAGGTTGTTCTTGCATGTTGGATGGCGCCCCCGAATATCTGTGCAGCTATGACCCATGGGGAGTTGTGACTCTAGGAGGTGGTGTTGTGGCTCGTCAGATGGTGGGAGGCGACATGGTGCAACGAGGGTGGCGGGGTCTGTCGGCTCAGGCAGATGCAACTTTGGGCTACTTTTTCTTGCATGTCGGGGTAGCGACCTCGGATTTGGCATGTCCGTGGTCTACGAAACATATGCTTCTTTGCAACTTGGGTTGCGATCATCTAGGTCGTGCAGCGTTGCGGCTCGCTTGCAGGCGGAGGACGTCGGGGCGGCGGCCCCGCGATGTGGTGACGGTGCGCGGCAGCTAGTTGGATGCCGGGGTGGCGGCCCCGGGTTGTGGTTATCATCGAGGGTGGAGTCTTTGGCAGCGTCGACCACGTGTCGTGTGGGCTACGGGTTGTGCTCGATGTTGGTCGTCGGCGTCATGCTGGTGTAGCTAAGGGTCTGCTTCTTCATCAACGTCGAAGTGTCCTGCTTCTCCCCACTAGTAGAAAAAGGGGCAATAGGCCCGGTCCATTTGGGCCTTTAGACCCGGTTCCCGAACCGGGACCAATTAGGCGGGACTAAAGGGGGTACCCTTTAGTCCCGGTTCAAAGATTAACCGGGCCTAAAGGCCTCGACACGTGGTGCGGCCAGGGACCTCGCGGTGGAAGGCCTTTGGTCCCGGTTCGTGGTACGAACCGGGCCTAGGTTTCTCTGCCGCGGCAGAGAATTGCTATTTCTCTGCCGCGGCACAGATTTAGGCTGTACCAGCGTTTCTGCCGCGGCAGAGAAACAGGGCGTTTCTCTGCCGCGGCAGAGTTTCAGCAATGCATATATATCATTCAAGAAACCACAAAAAATCGTCATGAATATATATAGACATCGTCAACAGTACACGACATAGTCAACACAGTACACGTAATGCATGCATATTTACAATACAACATCTCCTCGATGAATTTCCTCCGCCGTCACGATCTTCCGATAGTGCTCTCCACCTGGGGTAAGGACCTCGGTAATAAAGAATCCCGCGATTTCCTCTTGAATTGCTTTTATTTGATCCGCTGTTATGAGAGTGTCCCGCAGGCGTGTCATCTATATTTAAAAAAGGAGATCAATATATGAATGGAACTCAATACAATAGATGGTACTAATTAAGATTAATTGTGAAAATTTGTTATCGTACACGAGTGTGGTGTATTTGGGCATCCCCACCCTTGGGACAGGACATGTCACGCATGAAGGTGCGGACGTAGTATCCACATAAGTTATTCCCTTGTTCCTGCCTCATACACTTTACGAAAAAATAGTTCGATCAAACTAATAATCAAGCATCGTATTGAAAGTAAATATCATATATAAAGTTTCACGGACATAGCTATATATATAGTACTACTTACAGGGTAATCTTCAAATGTAAGCTCCGGTTTCCATTTACCCGGAACAGTATTGATGAACCGTTTCCAAGCCCTGCCCGGCAAAAAATAATGAGTAAATGAGTAATTGATTAGTTGATGATATCTTCGAATTAGAACAGATGAAGATGCCAATACGAAATTGATTGAAACTACCTCTGGAGGATGGCAGCCATGTCCGCCCATTTCGCATATTCTTTACGTTTCGAGTCCATGACTTTTACAACTCCAAGGGGAAGATCAATGATTAGGAGAATAAAGTGGAATCTACACAAGCATAGCTCAATGATTACGAGAATAAAGTGGAAGGTGCACAAGCATAATGTATGTTATATATAACACTCACTTGAAGTTATAGGGAAAGAATATATCCTCTTTGTCTGCTTGCTTCTCTAAAAACATTACGATGTTGTCCTCTGTGTCCTTGGGGTACTGTCGAACCGTAACTTCATGAACCGTGTTTGGGTCTATGAACCCCAGCGGTAGGAGCTTGCCTCTTTTGTATTCCAGCTTCTTCATTCTGCATAATTAAATGTATAGCGTACACAAAGAATATAATGAGGATAATTGTTAGTGCAAATGAATGAGCTACAAACTTAATTACACAAATAAATCACTTACAGGCAGTAGCAACCGATGACAGCTTTGTCGAGGGCGTCTTGATTGAATAACTCGAAACAGTTCTTCTAACTCAAGGTTTATCTCGTCTTCCCCCGGAAGTAATGCTCATCTCTAAGATACACCGTGAGGTAGCTTTCACATCTTCGACAGGCTTTCGGTACCGGTCATGCAACTTTCGCATCTGAGTCCCTAGACGCGCGAGCTCGCCGGGTTTGACGAGATCAGATCCGTATCTATACTTGTTTACCACTTGAGCCGTTGGATAGTAATCTTCGTACTCAACCGATGCTCCACCGAGCTCTAGCCGCCCGTTCGATCATCGATGCCGTCTCCGGATCATGATAGGGCTCCACGATGAAGTGGGGTACGGCCTGAATGTCCTGCTGTCCAAGCTGGGTGACTTTTTTGCTTCTTTGCTCGCTCTAGAGGACTGTCCAAGAGAGCGGTCATAATCAGCTCTCAGCTCAGGTCTCTTCATTCTCGTCTCGGCAAAGTGCTTCACTGTCTGCGGTGGAATAAACATCTTCTTCGGTGCAAGAAACGCCTTTTGCTCTTCATTCTGCTCATGTGGTAACAATTCTGGAGTCTGTGCCCTCATTGGAGTTGATGATCTCTTCGGAGCTGTAGGAGGTGCCGCGGACCGCTTCCTCTTTTGCTTAGGTGGAGGCGGCGGAGTCTCCTGACGAGGAGGAGGAGGCGGCGGAGTATTTTCACGCGGAGCAGACTGGTCATGGATAGGGGAATCATCATCGCGCAGAGGAGAATCATCACGCGGAGGAGACCGCACGAGGTGGCGGAGGAGGCGGAGGTGGCCTGCTTGTTGGCTTCTCACCCGGAAACACAATGTTCTCCTTCCGCCATTGCACGGTGGTTCTACGGGCTTCTCCCAGTTCTTTGATTTCCCCATCTTCACCTGCAGGGTGCTCAAGCACCAACCCCTCATACTCTCTCAACACTTCATCCACCATCACAACGGCAAAGTCGTCTTGGACCGGACGGCAATGGTAAGACCTTGTAGGTAAGAGGATGCCGACCGCCGCCTTGAAGGATAGGTTGAAAACTTTAACATGCAGCTCACAAGGACGGCTCTCAGTGAGATCATCCACGGGGGGTAGCGAGGAGGCTCGACCACCTGGTCATCATCATCATCATTATCCACCTGCTGAGAGGAAGCCACGCTGCTTTTCCGGTGTGGTTGAGATTGCAGCGGGGCGAGGGCATTGAGCGAGTGCGGGATCTACAGCCTGCCCTCGAGCCATCCGAGATGTAAGTACTTGGGTTACCATGGTTAATTGGGCTTTCATGGTGCTCATACCCTCCTCTAAGTTAGCCAGGCGGTCTGTTTCCCTTGCCTTCCTCCTCTCATGGCTTTTATCAGGAAATCTCTTCCTTTCCGCAGGAAAGCCATACTTCCACGGAACGGAGCCTGCTGTGCCTCGTGTTCGTCCGCCGTGTTCTTTGTTCCCAAGGGCGCGTGTCAGCTCATCGTTCTCTCTTTCGGGCTGGAACAACCCCGCCTCCACGTCCCTATGTGCTTGTTCCAGGGCATCAATGGGAACCTTCAGATGAGCTTTCTTATAGATGCACTTCCTCTGTTTCCGGATCCAACGTTCCCCCAATCCCGTAGAACCACTCCTTGCACCGTTCGATCCAACCGTGTGTCCCTAATCTGATCCCTTTACTTGGTCGGTTCCGCCTCAGCTGCCTGCCACTTAGGACGGTTAGCCCTGTATCCACTGGACCCAGAATTTGGTGATATAGCTTCAACGCAGCATTTTCCTTATTTATTTCCGACCTTCTCTTAAATTCTTCTGACTCCGTGCTGTACTTCACGAATTCGTCCCAGTGATTTTTTACCTTCTCACTGTCCGGAGTCTTCTTTAACTTGATAAGGTGGCGCAATCTTTTCTTGTGGCTCTTGAATAGTTCGGCCATCTTCTTGTTGCCAAACTCGCGGAGGGCCTGCTCCATCTTGGCCTTTTCAGCGTCACCCCCCTCTTCGGGTACTATGTTGAAATGTGACATGAGCTTGTTCATAATGCTGTTTTTGGCTACATCATCGATATAAAGACCTTGAGCTTCTTCCTCTGCCGACAGCACTAGTCCCTTCGGCTTGTGCCATTCTCGAACGGTGATCGGGACGTGGTCCCTAACAAGCACTCCGCATTGAGCTATAAATGCCTTTGCACCTTTCTCCGGAGCAATCGGTTTACCATCATTTTCGATGTGGGTGATGTCGTGCCTAACACCGTCATCCAACTTTTTGGTCGGGCCTCGCTTCCTCGACTTTACAGAAGAAGTGCTCGATCCGGAGGGCTAAAAAAGAAATAGTTCATAGTCAGTACAATTTAATTAGTTAATGCATCTAGTCGATCAACAGCGGCTTAATTAATTTATATACCTCGGTGATAACTACAGTTCGGGAGCCATTATGATGATCTTGTTCCTCACCGGCGCCACTAGGATCTTCTTCCTCAATATTCTCCGCTCCCTCACCGGAGTCATTCAAATAAGTTGCGGTGACATCGTCACCGCCATCAACTGGAATAACGTCGTCGTCGCGATCATCCGAGTACCGTTTGCTATGAGTTCCTCCATGAAATTTTCTTGAATTTCATCTCTCGTCCATGCTTTCTACAACGACCTGCAAGCTATACATAGGAACCATCATATGATCAAATTAAGGATAATGCAGAAAACTGAAAATGGAGTTACATATGTAGTTCTTAACTAAGGATCGATAATATAGTGCTGAAAGCAGATACTGCAGTTACATGCATACATAGATCGGGTTCATGTTTATTTAACCCTAATACATATCAATCACTACTACAACCACTCAACCGCGCAGACCGGGTCCTAGAGGGCGCCGACCGGGTCCTGAGCCGCGCTGGGTGTACCCCCAAAGCCACGGAACAACAACGGGAGCATAGCTAACATGAGATCCCCGCATAACGCTCCATCCGGTCCTATACATGTTGTCTAACGCGTACATATAACGGCGAACGTGCTGGTCCTCCGCTTCAATGCGCTGAGCTACCTCCTCCGGCGGGGCCGGCTCCCTCTGAAACAACCGTGGCCCATAAGACCTCCACCAAAGAATATCCGGGTCGACAACGAGACCCGAATTCCGCACCAAGGTGCGCGACCCGGAAGCTAAGACCTCCCAGTGCCACCCCGGCGGAGCCCAGTCCCGGACCTCCCCCATCTGCTCCATCTCCTCTAGAAGAGTCAGACCACGGCGCGGCGGCTGTCGCGGCATCGTAGCTACGAAAACAAATCATATATATATGTACCAACATTAACATAAATTAAAAAATAACTTCACTATATGTTAGTCGGCGCCGGCACTACCATTTGGGGGGCGCCGGCACTACATACTCTATTCAGGGGCGCCGGCAGGGGCGCCGGCACTACCGCGTAAGGGGGCACCGGCACAACATCTTCTATTTGGGGGCGCCGGCAAGAGCGTCGGCACACCACGTAAGGGGGCGCCGGCACAACATCCTCTATTTGGGGGGCGCCGGCAAGAGCGCCGGCACTACCGCGTAAGGGGGCGCCGGCGTACATCCTCTATTTGGGGGGCGCCGGCAAGAGCGCCGGCACTACCGCGTAAGGGGGCGCCGGGCGTACATCCTCTATTTGGGGGGCGCCGGCAAGAGCGCCGGCACTACCGCGTAAGGGGGCACCGGCGTACATCTCTATTTGGGGGGCGCCGGCACTACCGCGTAAGGGGGCACCGGCGTACATCTCTATTTGGGGGGCGCCGGCGTACATCTCTATTCGGGGGGGCGCCGGCGTTTTTGCGCGCTAACTATTTTACACTAACACACTAACTAATTTTCTAACTATTGTTTTAACTAAAGTTCTAACTATTTTTCACTAACACACTAACTAAATATTTTACTAACTAATTTTACTAATTAATTTTCTAACTATTGTTTTAACTAATTTTTCTAACTTAACAAACTAATCTAATTTTTCTAACTTAACAAACTAATCTAAAAAAAAGACTAAAAAAAAAAAAGGAGAAGGGGCCGTGGGGCGGCGTCTCTTACCGGAGGAGGAGGCGCGCGGCGGCGAGGAGGCGGCGACGGTGGCGGTAGCCGGCGGAGTGGAGGCGGCGGAGATGGCGGCGGTTGCGCGCGGCGTGGAGACACGGCGGCGGTTGCCGGCGGAGAGGATCGAGGTGGCGGAGTCGGTTGCGCGCGTGCGCGCGGCTGAGGAGGAGGCGGCGTCGTGCGGCGGCGGCGGCGTCGTGCGGCGGCGGCGGCGGTTGCGTGCGGCGGGGGCGGCGGCAGCGACGGCGCGCGAATTCGGCAGCCTGGCGGCGTCGGTTCGTCGTCTCCGCGGGATTGATCTCCGCGCGGAGACGAAGGACCAGTTATATACCCCCCCTTTGGTCCCGGTGGTGGCACCAACCGGGACCAAAGGCCCCCTTTGGTCCCGGTTTGTACTACAAACCGGGACCAAAGGCCATTTTGCTGCGTTTTCGCTGCGCGCGCAAAAGGCCTTTAGTCCCGGTTTGTAATACAAACCGGGTCCAAAGGCCACTTTTTTAAAAAAATTTCATTCCCGTCTTATTTCAAATGAAAAAAAGCCACCGCACTGCTACACGTGTCCACCGCCGCCACCGCCATGCATGTACAGGCCACCGTCGCCACCGCCGTGTACTGGCCACCGTCGCCACCACCACCGCCTGGCCACCACCGTCACCGCCATGTACGGGCCACCGCCGTGTACTGCCCACCACCGCCACCGCCATGTACTGGCCACCACCGCCACACGTGTCCCTTCCCCGTGCCACGTGTCGCCGCCGCTTCCACGTGCCTCGCCCCGCCGCCACCGCCATGTACGGGCCACCGCCGTGTACTGCCCACCACCGCCACCGCCATGTACTGGCCACCACCGCCACCGCCACACGTGTCCCTTCCCCGTGCCACGTGTCGCCGCCGCTTCCACGTGCCTCGCCCCGCCGCCACCGCCATGCATGTACAGGCCACCGTCGCCACCGCCGTGTACTGGCCACCATCGCCACCGCCACCGCCTGGCCACCACCGTCACCGCCATGTACGGGCCACCGCCGTGTACTGCCCACCACCGCCACCGCCATGTACTGGCCACCACCGCCACCGCCACACGTGTCCCTTCCCCGTGCCACGTGTCGCCGCCGCTTCCACGTGCCTCGCCCCGCCGCCACCGCCGTGCGACGTGTAGATCCCGCTTCCACGTGCCACGCCCCGCCGCTTCCCCGCGCCACCTGTCGCCAAACTTGCCGCGTCGCTGTGCTATAAAGCGCCGCGTGCGCGCGGAACCACATGTCGCCGTCGCCTCCGTTCATTCGTCGCCGGGATGCCGCCGCACCGTCGCGGCTCGTCCGGCTTCCGTGGCGTCCGAGCGCGGCCGAACGGTAGGTTCTACGCCGAGATGCGCGCCGGTGGCTTCCGGCTCACCCTCGGCACGTACAACACCCGGAGCTGGCGGCGCGCGCTTACGACGCGGCCGCATGGCGATTTCGGCGGCCACGGTGCGACATGAACTTCCCAGACATCGAATCGCTAGAGGAGGCGGAGTTCCTCGCGCCGACGCCGTGCCTCGTCGACGACGAGGACCGTCGCCGCCACCGCCAGGTGCAGCGCCGGATCGCAATCGCCGAGCACGACGAGGAGTTGATGCGCCAGTGGAGGGCGCAGTTCCCCAACGACGTCGACAACACCGCCGCGTTCTTCGCTGACCTCCGGGCACAACGCAGGTCCAACAGGCGCCATCGTCGGGCCGTCGCCGTGTTCGAGCTCGATAACCCGAATACAACTTGGGCCGACAACGACCCTCGGTGGGACGACATTTGGACCGAGACAACCTCCGACGACGAGTAGATTGACTAGACTAGTTGTTTATCTATTTTATTGTATTTTCAATAAAGTCGTTGTGGCAGTACGCCGATGATGAGAAAAGTTTCCCGCCAGATTACATGTGGAATTAAAGTACAGAACTCAACTGAAAATTAATTAAGATACATGGCCAGATAGTACTCGTGCCTAGCCCTATAGTACTCGTGCCTAGCTCAACTAAAAATTAATTAAGATACATGGCCAGATTCGACTGTTCGAGTCATTCAGTCATACTCGTGCCTAGCCCTATAGTACTCGCCACTGTAGTCGTCGTAGTCGCCGTCATCATCGTCGCTGGCATCGGGGTCGCGGTAGTCAAACCTCGGCGGGAGAGCACGCGTGGGCTAGGACTGAGGGTAGCGCAGGCGGGGGCCACGGTGGGCCATGACGCCCTGGAGAGTTTGGTCGCGCCACCACAGCCCACGGCCGGCCTCGTTGAAGTTCGAAGGAGGCGGGCCGCCCTCCTCGTGCCTGGCGAGCGCCCTCTCACGCCGATTGATGAAGAAGCTCTCCCAAGTCGGGCTGTAGTCGGGATGCCACTGGGGATTCCTCCGCTGCTCTGCGTGAGCTCGAAGTAGTAGTGGTTCGTGATGGCCATCTCGCGCGCCACACCTAGAGGGACAGGAGGGACCGGTACCCCTCCGACGCTCAGCAACCAGCCGGTAGGGACGCGGTAGCCCGGCGGGCAGGGGTAGTTCGATGCGCAAAGCGCCTCCACCTCCCGGAGGGTTAGAGATACGATGGAAGCCATGTGACCTGGTGATGAGGTTTGCAGATATGAGTCTAGATGTGATATGTAAATGGAGGCCATGCCAACATATATATAGTGAAAAAATGGCGGGAGGACGGAGGCGGGAAGCAGTGGAAAGCGCGGGAAGAAAAATAGGCGGGAACGCAGTGGCGCCAAAAACTGTCGGTGGGATAAGGACGTGTGGGTAACCTTTAGTCCCGGCTGGTGGGTACAACCGGGACTAAAGATGTCGGCAGGATAAGAACGCATGGGTGGACGCACTGCTCGATGAGATAAAGCATGTAGCGCACGACGCCCCGTCGAAGGAACAAGACAAAGTAGAAGAGGTGCCGTGCCTATAAAAGGAGCATCGATACGCCTTGCCAAGCGGATCAACAAGCCAAGCAGAGTTTCATTCCCATGGATGAAGGGAAGGGTTGGGAAATCTCCCGTGGCGCAGCTTCTCGAAGATGTCGTTGGTGCACACGCCCTACGACATCTTCGGAAGCTGCTCCTCGGAATTTTTCCCTGCAAGCCCCTAAACGACTACATCTCATCTAACAGTGTTGGGGAAAGGGTTGGGAAATCTCCCGTGGCGCCAGTTTCTCGAAGATGTCGTTGGTGCACACGCCCTACGGCATCTTCAGAAACTGCGCCTTGGAATTTTTTCCTGCAAGCCCCTGAACGACTACATCTCATCTAACAGTGTTGGGGAAAGGGTTGGGAAATCTCCCGTGGCGCAGTTTCTCGAAGATGTCGTTGGTGCACACGCCCTACGGCATCTTCAGAAACTGCGCCTTGGAATTTTTTCCCGCAAGCCCTCGAACGACTACATCTCATCTAACGAGTGTTGGGGAAAGGGTTGGGAAATCTCCCGTGGCGCATCTCCACTTTTAATATCTTACATACGAGTTACATGATTACACAAAAATAAATGGGAAATTGATTGCCATGTTGAGATACTCATTTGTGCCATGAACATTCTTCAATTAACTTGATGATGGAGCATCTTCATCATTTAATTAATCTTCTTCGGCCGTAACCATGGAGCATCTTCATCATTTAACTTGATGCTTGGATCAATGTTCACTCTGAAGGGTGGAATTTCATCAAACTGATTATAATCTTCTGACATGTCTGTCTTGTCCTCCACTCCCACGATGTTTCTTTTACCAGAAAGAACTATGTGGCGCTTTGGCTCATCGTTTGATGTATTTGTTTCCTTATGTTTCCTTTTTCTTGGTTTGGTAGACATATCCTTCACATAGAAAATCTGGGCCACATCCTTGGCTAGGACGAATGGTTCGTCTCTATACCCAAGATTGTTGAGATCCACTGTTGTCATTCCATACAACTTGTCAACATCACCAGGGTCATCTCGTCTGATCTTATACCGCAATGCAGTGCACACCGGACATGCATCCAAATTCTCGTACTCATCGCGGTAGAGGATGCAGTCATTAATGCATGCATGTATCTTTTGCACATCTAATCCTAGAGGGCGAGACAATCTTCTTCGCTTCGTACGTATCGGCGGGCAATTCGTTACCCCTTGGAAGCTTCCTCTTAATTATTGTCGACAACTTTCCAAATCCCGAGTCGGTGACACCGTTCTCCGCCTTCCATTGCAACAATTCCGAGTGTGTCTGCCTAGCTTTTTATGGCCATCTTCGCAAGTTGGGTATAACAATTTGTTGTGATCTTCTATCATCTTGTCGAAGGCCAACCTTTCCTTTTCAGTTTCACATTCTCTCCTTGCATCGGCAATGGCCCGGCCAAGATCATCATCGACAGGCTCATCTCGGTGCCTCTTGATCTTCTACTTCATTGTCTTCATTGCCTTCTGCAGTATCATCGTATTCAGGGAAATTGGGATAACCGTCATCATCCTCTTCCTCTTCGTCATTGTCTTCCATCATAACCCCTCTTTCTCCGTGCTTGGTCCAACAATAGTAACTCGGGCATGAAACCGGATCGCAGAAGGTGGCTGTGAATGAGACTCGAGTGAGCGTAATTTACGGTATTCTTGCAGTCCACACATGGACAATACATGAAGCCACCATGTTTGTTTGCCTCCGCCACGGCCATAAAATTATCCAGGCCCGCAGTGAACTCGTCAAACCGTCGGTCAATGTACATCCATTGCCGATTCATCCGCATGATATAATTAAGCTGATCAAAACCATTACAGAACATCACGATGTATATATACACATGCATTTTATCAATTGCAGATGAAAAGGATAAAGTTGTTAACCTCGATGAAGAAGAAAAAAGCAAGTTAAGTGTGGCTTGATTCGTGTAAACTCAAGTGGCAAATCCTCTTAAGCATTTCATCGAACACCTCTTGTGCGTGTGAAGAAGAGAGGAGAGCAATACACCCCTCTTGTGAAGAAAGTGAAAAAATGGCCAAGTGTGGCTCACACTTGGGCAGGGGCAAGGTTATATAGCCAGAGGGGGGCCTTTGGACCCGGTTTGTAATACAAACCGGGACTAAAGGGTTCCCCACGACTGACACGGCCTGCCGCGCCCTGCGGTGGACCCTTTAGTCCCGGTTTGTATTACAAACCGGGTCCAAAGGCCACTACAGGACAGGCGCCAGCGGGTGGGGTCGTCCTGGGCAGAAACGAACCGGGACCAATGCCCCCATTGGACCCGGTTTGGTTCAGCACTGGGACATTTGCTTGGGACCAAAGGCCTCTTCTCCACTAGTGCCCATTGCAGTCACAACATCTTCTCTTGGGCTTGGGTGGAAGGTTTGGTGATCTTCTCTGGGTTTCGGCCCCGTTCGTGTGGGGCTTTGGTTCTGGTTGTATCGGTTTTAGTCTGATTTTTCGTTTAACCGAGCAACTTTCTTTCTAATCAAGCAAAACCCCTTTGGGTCGTTCCATAAAAAAAGATGTTTGGTTTGGAAATTCTAATCTGGCAACTCAGTTTTGGGATATTTATTTTGTTTCAAATCAACAGACTAGAACTGTCAGAGAGATTTGGGATGGAACAAACTTGAGATGTGATTTTAGGAGAAATTTCACAGAAGATATGATGATACAATGGCAGGAATTAGTAGCTATTGCTGAAACTATAGTTTACAATTCTGATGAGGACCAGCTTATCTGGACTTATGAAACTAATGGGGTGTACTCCTCAAAATCTATGTATGCTCTAGTAAATTTTAGAGGAGTAACTCCAGTTTATTTACCTGCTGTTTGGGACCTAAAAATTCCTCCTAGAATTCAGATTTTCCTGTGGTTGCTGTCTCAAAACAAAATTATGACCAGAGATAACTTGAGGAGGAGGGGTATACCAAAACCTATGGAATGCTCTTTCTGTAGAGATTTTGAAAGTGTACAACACTTGTTTTTTGACTGTATTGTTGCAAGACCGGTGTGGGGTTTAGTCAAAGAAATCTGTAAGTTTACAGTAGAAAAGTATATAGATGTAGCTGGTAGATGGTTGTGCAACAAAAGATTTTTACAGTTTAATTTCATTTCTTCTGCTATTTTGTGGGGGATTTGGAATTCTAGAAACAGTTTAGTGTTTAATAGACTCACTTGGTTGGATCTGAAACAGGTGTGGAGAGTCATACTTTCTTATCTGAGAAATTGGAAAGTGCCTTTCAAGGACCAAATGTGGGAGGAAGTGGACCTTTTCATGAAGCATCTATCAAACAAGATCAAAGCACCACTGGAGCTGGAACCATCATGAAGTGTTCTTCCTTTGATTGGATATCTTCCTGGGCTCCTGCTGCCAAGACCTCTCATGGTGGAAGGGCGTCGCTGGAGTTTCTGAAGGAGAATCCGGAGGAAGACGCTTCAGTTCATGTCGTGCTGTAGAAAACTCTGTTTGGGTGGTGTAATAGCTCTAGTTACTTTCTTAGCTGTTGCTGTGTTAGTTGGTCTTGTGGAGAGGTTTGGTTTTTGCTGAACTTAGCTTTTATCTGGTAGCTTTTGAGGTGCTGGTGGCTGTTGTTTGGGCAGTAGGTTTAGCCCTGTTTTTGAGTTTGCTGTTGAGAACGCTGTGAGCGGGGTGTGTTTGGACATTGTGGTTTCATTTTACCATGAAATGGAACCGGGGAGATGTCTCCCTGTGAATCTACAAAAAATAAAAAAGAAGTGTTGGCCTTGGCCCCGTGGTGTACGTGTGGATCCTACCAGCAGCATCTCGTGCACGTCGACGTCAGGAACGTGCAAGCTTTTGCAACTGTAGAATGGGGCGGAACCAGCTAGTGACGGGTGCGAGTGACGCCACCAAGTTCCAAACGTGCGGCTCTCCCCCTGCGTTGAGCTGGAGCATTTCCCGCCACCAACTCAGCGCTCATTCTTCTTTTCTTTGACAGGAAAACTGACCGCCCATTCTAGTGGCGCTTTCTGCACCAAACGCGCAATAGCCACCACAGGAGAATTGCGTGTTGCGAGAGTGCAGCGAAATAACTCCTGATCATGACCAGAAGCATCTGATGTGAGTTGCCCTCACTATCTTGACTGACTAAAATGCAGCAGCCAAAACACAAGGACCTGGATGGTCTGGTCTTTTTGGAATCAAGGATGAATCATAAACAGGGAATACGACTATTGGCATACAAAAAAACAACCAAGGCCATCTCGAAGAAATGAAATTGAGAACCTATAGACAAATCATCAGCAATGATTAATCTCCTTTTCAGAAGTTCAAGACCCCACCGCAACACAGTCTCCACTTTTTCATGGTGCTACTATACCAAACCCTTCTTCCACCACACTCCTAACACTATTGACAAAAATCTCAAGGTCGTCACTCGTTAGTAGATCTAATAATATCCAAACTTACACTTCTTCGCTTCTTCCTTCAATACGCAGTCTCAGCAAGACCGCAGTTCACAGCGTCACAGGCAAGCCGTAGTTGTGGAACGACCGGATCACTCCACCGTGGCTCGCCGTCACGATCACCATGTTCCAAGCAGCCGATATCGCGGAGAGACAGTCAGCTAGCCGGGGAGCATTCACGGTCTTCGCAGAGGACAGCTTCTCTTCAGGCCATGTCACAGACCCCCTCATGCCGTCGGTGAGGAACCTTGCACCAGGGGAACGGCTTTCTCCTTGAGGGCGCAAAGTGGGCGCGCTAAGAGATTTATCCGTCAAGCAGGAAGGCTTGACGTGCCTGTCTTGACGCACTCCTGGCCAAGGTACCGCAGTTGTCACGTCCTTGGAGAAGAACATTTCACAAGAACGGACCGACTTGGCTTCGCTTTTTTGTAACTTGCTGCTTGATTCGAAATTCCATATGTACACATTGGAATCCTTCCCGGTAGATATAAGATATCTGCCATCCGATGTTAGGGATGGAGATGACAGAGACTTTGACTTCCAAGGACCTGCATCACAAAGTAGAAAATGGTGATTTTATGATTACTAACATGTAATGCAAGAAGATGAAAAAATGGTAACTTTATAACCAAATGAAGGATGGAAACTGCTGCACAAAAAATATACCTTTAAACTTTTGGACGATATCAGAACCATCAGCAACTCGGATCTTAGAATCTGTTGATGTAACTAGAAATCTAGGGGAATCACTTGTGCATAACTGCGAAGTAGCAAGAACAAATTAGCTTATTTGCATCACAACTGCTTCTTAAAGTACTAGTAGAGAATCAAGAAACTATTAACACAGAAATCGTACCTGCAGACTTTTTATCCGACTGGAGGCAGACTTTTTCTTCCCTTGCATAAATAATTCTTTGTCTAGTTGAATGTCTTCACCTACAGAAACAAGATGCTAAGTTAAAGAGAGTACTCATACAGAACAGAGATTTAGAGACCTTCGAAGTGATAGAAACCACATGGATGGTAAGTGATGATCTTCAAGTACCTGATTGGTCGTAGAAGCGACATACTCCTCCAGTCGTGCCAACCACAAAACCCTGATTTACAAAATCATGAATTTAACATCCAATTATGCAAAATAATGTGCAATAGCATTATGATCAGATACAAACCTTTCCATCTGATTGGTAACTAACAGCAGTGATGATATTCCGCGTATCAGCCCAGTTAACTACCCGCTTGTCTAAAACATCCCAAATGCGAACTTTACCATCTATTGAGCCACTGATGAAGTATCTCTCGTCAGTGGGACTGAATTGAACGCAAGTCACTGTTCAAACAGTTTCAAAGGAAAGTCAAGCTCTTGTCCAGGAAAATATTGAAAATGTAATGGCTCAAAGTCTGCACAATATCATAAGTACTTTTTTGCAACTACAACAATAAGACTTCTAGAATAAAGTAAGAAATCATCAATGGGCAAGGCATTCGGGCACCAAAGCATACATAATAGTTCTTCGACGATATGTCAGCTTACCATAGTCTTTGTGTCTGAATACTCCAAGACAGGCATCAGAGCCAACTTTCCACAAGCGGACTGTCTTGTCTTTTGATGAAGTCAACAAACACTACATGGAAACAAATTCAATGAAGGTAAGAAAATGAAACAAACAACAAAAAAGGAATCTAGTTATGTTCAAGATACATGAAACATGTTAATAGATACTCATGACAATTCAGGTGAATAGATTGATGATGAGCATGAGAACTATGGCAGCTTTAGAAAATCAAGAGAGAAACTTACATCTGATTTTGACCATGTCATATCCAGGACATCACCTGTATGGCCATGAAATTCATGTAACGGGCTCTCGGTAATATGGAAGCCCTTATTGGGCACTACTGCAAGTGTATGGCTCTGTCCATCTACTTGCTTCGGTTTAAGAATTTTAATTTTCTCTACATACTCATGAGGGTGGTTCTCTCCACCATACATTTTAGAGTATGCATCCACTTCTGTAATCTTCCATACCCTAACAACACAGTCCTCACCACCAGTAGCTAAATACCAGCCAGACGGACTGAATTTCATCACTCTAATTAAACCATCGTGGGCTCGGATTTCCTGACCCATATAGACAGCAGAGAATTCAGCATTTTTCTTCTTTCGGTGCTGAACTTTTGTTCTGGATGGCACACTTGTTGTGGAGCTTTTTACATGGACATCAGACTTGCATATTCCGCCAAAACTCCTCTTCTTCATGAAGTTTTTGCACACGCTTCTGATATCCATTTTCTTACTGCCAACAGCCCCCTTGGTCTCTCTTGCAGGGCTGTGAGAATATGCCCTTCGTAATAGCTTCTGAACAGATCGAGAAACACCAACCAGGCTTTCAAACTCCAGAAGAGATAGCACCTTATCGGTCGCAACCTCCTTCAGAAAGCTAGTCAGTCCATCATGCCCGCCATTCTGAACTACATATCTCTTTCCACTATCCAGATCCCTTATGCAACAGGCAGCATCAAATGACGATTCACTCTCAGGAATAGATGAATCTAGAGAAGAGATGTTGCTGCTAGTTCTCTCCTGCGAGTTAGCAGGAGAGTCGATGGTTGTTATTTCTTCTTGGCATTGAGAAAGATCCACTTTAGCAGCACCAAGGTCATCAAATCCCATCCCCTGCAGGAATCTCTGTCGCCTTTCTTGAACACTCATGGGCTCACTTGCCCAAACCTCATACTCTAGCGCCCTTGGTGTTAATCCTTTACCACTCGTGCTACAATCGTCCGAGGATGAAGGCTCCCTGACTGATCTAATATCCTCAAATGCATCAAAGAAAATATCATCCCTATCCGAGTCGGATCTTGGCATATTGCTTCTAGACCGAGAAAAATAATCGGTGGAAACGTCTTCCGAAACCCCGTGAAGGCTGAGTACTTGTCAAAGTGTCATCTGCAATTGACAACACAAACATCAGCCTCATGATATAGGGACTACAGCACAAAGCCGAGAACACGAGAAAAACATGAAGGAGTGCAGCGAAATGAATTGAACGCAAGAGAAAGGAATGCGTGCCCGATATGGCAAGTGACTATCCATCTCGATTATTGACCAACCTTATCAGTTCTATTCGCAACCAAAATCACACATTATTACACTTAAACTCTTCTTGCAGGTAGCCAGGGAAATGAGTAAACCACGAGATAGTTTGTTTGATTGCTCCATGAAACTAGCGACAGTACAACAGTAATTAATTAATAAATAAATTGTGCAGCAAAAAAGGAAAACAGATGACAAACCGGAGAAACAGCAGCAAGCACAAAAGGCTTGTAGACGAACTCAAGACAAACGAACTGAACAATCAGCAAGGACCATTGGAGTGAGTCAACTGGTATTTCCGTCAAGAAAGAAACGGCTTACCAGGTCCACAAGCCTTAGGAAAGAAAGAAGAGGACACAAGCACAAGCCGCCCAGAGCTCTCCCTGTCGCTCTCTCTCTCTCCCACCTCCAACTAAAAATGAAGAGGCCCCTGAACTTGCCTGAGCCCCCAAGGCATGACACCCTGCATCCTGCTCACCAACAAGGCAACAACTCGCCAACACAGCGCCGCCAAACCGTACTTACCCACGTTGGGCGCCCCGCCGGCAGCAGCAGCAGCAGAGGAAGCAGGCGACCAAACCCGCACGGGCGGGCGGCGGAGGCAACAAGGCAGCATGGCGCGCAGCCGCGCAGATCCCGAGGAAGCAGCGCAGAAAGGCTAGGCATGGACAAAAGTAAAAGATTGGGTAGCAGCACTAGTACTTTCGTTTCAACAGCGCTCGCATAGCAGGGGGACGGCACCGTAGCGTGTACTGTGGCTGCCGCGTGCGATGAGGGAGGAGAGAAGCTCGGGCCCAGCCCAGCGACGTGCGATGCCGCCGAACGCCGGCTATCCTATTAACTGCTAGCTTGTGTTCTAGCGCCGACGGCCGGCCAAAAGGCTCGGGCGTAGGCGCGTGGTTGGCCATTAAAGGCCGCGTCTTTATGCTGCCCATCATCATCAAAGGGTGAAAGAGGGGGGAGCGATCTACTGTACCTGGTCAGAAACAAGAGATTTCGCAGAGATTTGCAGTGAATGAGAGCTTTTCTAGTTCTAAATATAACTAATTTTGTACTCTTCCTCGCAATTTTTCTCGAAAAATGATCTGTAATCGGGGGGATTTTACTTCCGCAGATTCCATGCGTTTCCAGTACTGCCGGTATTCAAGTGCTGAAATCTGGAAAGGATAGTAGTAAATGCGATGTGAATGAAAACTGTTCGTCTGGTTGCGATCTCGCCTCGGCGCCCATTCAAGGGAACAATCTGATCGCCAAACGGTGGTACTATGCGAAAAAGAGCAGCGCTCATCCGTTTCTGAATGAAAAAAATGTCAACAAAAATAAATTCGCCTTTTTTCCTAAACTGGCATTGGGCGGTGCTTTTGATCAAGCGACAGCGGCAAATTTCCGTTTCTACAGGACAAATTTCGGGTTGAATCTCGCTCGGAGCGAGCAAAAACGAGTGCTACGATCCAAAATTGAGAAGAAAAACAGAGCGAAATAGCCCCCGAAAGAAACGAAGCATGTCGCGCGGGCCATGAACTGTTCCATTAAAACAGGAACACACCGACCAGAGAGGGGGGAGGAAGAGCAGAAATGGCAAATCACTGCGCCATTCCCCCACCGAGGAGGCACGGATCGACCG
This sequence comes from Lolium rigidum, assembly GCF_022539505.1. Classification (NCBI taxonomy): domain Eukaryota; kingdom Viridiplantae; phylum Streptophyta; class Magnoliopsida; order Poales; family Poaceae; genus Lolium; species Lolium rigidum. Next base: position 140,160,142 of record NC_061514.1, read on the forward strand.
GCAACGGAAAGATTAAAAAGTGGAGGAGTGCTCGAATCGGACCTTCTCCGCGCGAGGACGGACGGGGCCGGCGACAAGGATCGGTTCTCCAACACGGCTTCTCCTCCTCCGCCGCCTCCGGCAGCCGCCCCAGCGGAGCTCCGGCCGCTGCCGACAGGGATCCCGAGCTCGGCGGAGGGTTCGAGGGGGGACAGGGGGAATGAGGTTGGGTTGGGTAGGAGTAGCTTGGGGATTGGGGGTGTTCTTGGGACTCTTCCGCTGGCTGGCTTTGTACCTTGCGGTCTTGGTTTCCTAGGCGTCCTTGTTCTTTCCTCCCTCTTCTTCCTTTCCAACGGAGCTCATCGCGACGCGGTCTTAAATCGGCGTCAGTCGCATTCTCCGGGCCGGGTCGTCCTTGCCACTTTTAATTTTGAAGCTCCGTGAATACCAACGGAATTACCGGCGGAATTGCAACATTCCAAACGAGATTTCGCAAAAGGTTTCTACGTTGATGTGCGGTTCTTTTTGGGGTCCCTCGGCTTCTTTTCAAACTTGCGGTCAAGGCAATGCCCTGGTAGGTGTGCTGACATGGAACGTTTGGTTTACTTGGTTGATGACTCTGTAAAGTGATATGTCTTGCGTGTCGTCCTTACTGCTAGCTAGTATTCGTATTCATATTTCTAGTTCAAGACCACGGAATAAATTCAATATGTGTATAAAAGGACAAACAAAATAACTGCCGCTGATTATTGCATCTGCATCTGCATTTTTCGTCCACGGCTACCCGTTATGCAAACAGACCGAGACTTAGCATCTTCATCGACGTCCACCAGTGCGCCCAACTCACTGCTGGGAGAGAAGTCCCGGTTCAGTCATTTGTCCGACACTTTCACGGCAGCCCCAACTCAAGGGGCAGTCGTCGTAGTCCCAAGTCCTGACACATCGGAGCTGACAAGCCCTTGGCAGCGACTCATCGGCGGTCAACATTCCTTAATTTGTCAAGAGAGATCCAGTTAGTTTCTTTAATGGCGGCGATGGTTCCACGGGTGGGCACAGAAGCGGCCACCACACCTTTCCCACGTGGCAACGTTGTGCCTCGCCAGTAACACAACGGAGCGACCACACCAACTCACACCGATGCCTATAAAGCACCGCTAGAGTTAATGTGCGCACCGGTGCGACCACATCCACCCACACTACTGCTTGTAAAGTGCCCTCGTCATGCACACACTCTCCCTTTCCTCCCCCCCCCCCTCCAAGAGCATGACACGCAGGCCAGCGCCATCCACCGGAGCCACGACCCCGTGCAGTGTAATATCTTATGTGTCATCTTTACTATTGTTCAAAAGAAATTCATAAGCGCTACTAATTACTGCATTCTTATATGTCTTTTGTGCTCACTAAGTTACACAAAGAGATGAGGCTCACTACCAAGTTGTTACCAGAGAAACAAATTTTTGTAGCACAAGTAAGAAAGGGTATTTAAAGTTGTACAAAAAACTGAAAAAAAATCTGGATGTGTAAAAATATGTATATTAGAAGTGTGTAAGCTGTCGATGTGAAATACTCTTCTCTAGACAATCATGACAAGAGCTAACAAATTTTGAGGGTCTAGAAATTTTATCGTTCATTAAACTTAGATCTATAAGTTATTATTTATGTAACCCAAAGATTATCCGTATTGGCATTTCACACACACTTATAACATACTCCATCCGTTCTATAATTCTTGCGTTGGTTTTAATTTTAATTTAAACCAGAACAATGACTAGAATTATGTAATGGAGGGAGAAAACGATCTTTAATATATACGGAATATTTTTCTAGATTTTTTGATACTTCTAAATGCCGTTTCTAATTTATCTTTTTTCAAAAGAACTATTTACGGGAGCTCACAAACGCCACACTCGTCGTTATCACCCTTGGAACACATCCCGATTCTTCCGCATGCATCTATCTCCACAAGCACAAGCCCTTTGTTTACTCTCGTGGCTAAAGTTGTTAATTCACAACAAGCACAATACCACAACGGATAAAGGGGAAGTGGGACAGTGATCCATGTGACATGACTTGGGGGGAATGGCGCTAATAAGAGCTAGTGGCCTGGATTATATTAGCATCGATCGACCTATCTCTTCTCTCTATCGATCCAATTGGAGGCTTTTCTTCAGATAACCCACCACTCCACCATACGTCTTTTTAACGGAACAAGGAAGGATGGTTCGACTTTTAGACCTTGTGTTGTGATCGCACAACAAGATGGATCCTCTTTTCTGGACTGCTCTCTTCCTACCAGCCTCACATGTTGAAGTACAGTACAAACATGTACTGCTAGTTCACGGGGAAAATTTCCACAAAATAAAAAGTTGGCTGGGAGAATGGCTGGCCGGTGGTGCCCTTCCAGATATGATGTGGATGTGTAGTGCTTGGACCGGGTGTGATTAACACAATGCAGTTCGTGGTTATTACAGAAAATGGTTCAGCAAAGAAAAATGTTCCAGCACACGCATTAGCGGATCTAATCTGGCAAAGATAGCAGCTTGCATAATATACAAGTGGTATTAGCAGCATATACTATGGTTCTCAAGTTGTGTCTTTGTGCTGGACACACCTTCCTCCGATTTCTTCTGCTCTCGCTACAGCTTGCCATATGGCTGTACTATTTTGGGTATTCGTCCAAGACCAAATATTTGGAGTTATATTTATTTTTCGACTAGAACTTGAAAAGTCGATGATAATAGCTAAGCAAAAGCAGGAGATGCATGACTTCTCCAGAGAAGAATATATGAATATTTTCTGGCTGTCGAGTCTTGACAAGGAAATGTTGCCAAGCTGTGGCCACAGAATTGAAGTCTTTATCGAAAAAAAAAAACACACAGATTCGAAGTCGTCGGTGGTCTCTAGTCGGGCGTCAGAATGCACGCTCAAAGAAACGATAAAAAGCAAATCAGATGGTTATGCTGTGCACGGCAGGAAGCTAGCTCTGAGAAACGAGAGTGGGTCAGAAGCTAAGCTGCAATAGACGGGCGCAGCTCTGAAAAGACACCACCGAGCAAGGTCTGAAGGAGTTTTCAGAACGTGCCAGGCACAGGCTGACAGGTTATAGTGTAAACAAGGAGCTAAACTTGCAACAATGCACCATGACCATGAAACAAGGAGCTTACAGGTTATATTAGCACGCACCTAAGCTTTTTCCAGAGGAGCAGAACAGAGCAGCTGGCTAATTCTTCAGGAGTCGCAAGAACAGAAGCGATGCAGCTGCAGATATCAGGATGGGTTCAGTTTCAGGTAGGGTAAGCAGTTTGTGTTCGGACACAGATGATTAGATGAAGAAGCAGCAGTGTGCCCTTAATATAGGCACTTAATTGTAGGGTAGCGACTGAACACGACAACAAAACAGCACTAGACAAAATATTCTACTGGTGGCAGCGAGCAGACGCGATCGCGAAGCTTTTTCTGCACTGTGGAGTCAAAGGATGCCCTCCAAACAGCACGGAGAGCACATAGATAAGGCCATAATCATGTGGCTCTCGGCTCGACCCGTCCAGTCCTGGGTTTAGCTTGGCTTAGACAAAACCCCAGCGCAGATTCCGTAGGTTTGACATGGATCCCCTCGCAATAACTCCCAAAAGTTTTCTGGTGCGAGGTGGTTGTTTTGTTTATGTTTATCAAGGAGCCGTGTGATGCAGTGGTTAGTCCACGCTTAGGCCGCGCTGATCCTATCGTATCGCCCGCGCGCGGGCCGCATGCGCCACGGGAAAATGGCCACTTGGGTCACTTGCCGCGCGATGTACGGTATACGGTATGCACACAACATGCTCGTCTCTCTCTGAGACAAAGTATAGGGATTTTGAACGAATGTACAAATGTAGGCTGGTCAACAGTGAACAGTATCTGACCCTTTCTTCTCTCTTGCCGGCCTCTCCCTTCTCCTCTCCGCCGGAGTAGCCGGTCGGAGATGGAGGGGAGGTGGCGCCGGAGTAGGTAGGTTTGCTAGGGGTAGCGGCAGCTTGCCGGTAGTGGGCTGTTTGCCCGGTAGTGGAAGTGATTGGCGAGATCTGGCCGCCTGGATCTCACCATCCTTAGGGTTCTTCTGGTCTCTTCTCCTTCTTCGGTGGTCAGAGGGGAAAGGGGAGCAGGAGAACGGCGGTCTTCTTCCTGCTGCAGCGCGGATGCGACGGGCGGTACCTTTTCTTGGCCGGCCTCGGAGACGAGGGGGAAAAGGTGCGCCTGCTGGGGAACATCGACGTCGACAAGCTCCTGGCCGGCCGTGGAGGCGAGGAGGAGCTCAGCCACGTCGTCACCATCCTCTCTGCTTCTTGGAGGGTGTATCTCTGCTGCTTCTGCGGTGGAGGCAGCACATCGATGTTGTTCCTCTCGGCCGGCCATGGAGGCGAGGGCGAGGACGGCAAGGATGCTGCTGCTACCACAAGCTTGAAGTGGTGAAACAAGTGCGTGCCTAAGTGGTGCTTTGGAGCTGCGTCCTCTTCGTCGACGCTGTTGCTAGTGCGGTGTTCTGTCAGGGAAGCTCACCACCGGGGGACGTATGCCGGCGTCACTGCCCTGTCCCTGCTTCTTATGGCCGATTGGCGGCCCTTCTCCTGGAGATCTGACTTTCCACGGACCAAGCAGTCCACTGGGAAGAGCTACCGCCTCCGCCACGACGCGGGACCGATTGGTTCGTCCCCGGCGCCGGTGTTCGTTCGGCGGAGCAACTCGGCGGCGAATCCCTTCTGCAGTGCTATGCGTTGAGGACCTGATCGTGTTTTCAAATCTTTTTGCGAGGTCTTCTATGTAATAGTTCAGTCCTTATCCAGAAATCCCCTGATCTGTAGGGGTTTTTCTGCAAATTGTACCCGCCGCATGTTTAATACTAGCAGCTTCTAGGGTCTCTGGACCCTACCCTTGTTCAAAAAAAAACGAATGTACCCCTCTGCATACACCATGCTCCCCTCTGCATATCGTCAATGTAAATAAAACTCTCTAAAAAGCGAAAAAAATATACTTGATCGAGTGGATTCACAAGAAGAGAATGCTTCGCCTTATAATTCCATTCCATTCCATTCCATCCCATCCCATCCCATTTCATCTAGGTGTTCGGTTGATTTCAGAAGAGGTGGAATGGAATGGAATCTAATTAGTCTAAACACCCAATTAATTAGACCCTAATTTAATTTAATTAGTCTAAACATCCAATTTTAGACCACAGGAGAGGAGCAAGGTCGCACCACGCCCGCGCCCGGCGACCTTCGGCCCGCCCGCGCCCGGCGACCTCCGCGCCCCCGCCCGCGTCAGCGACCGTCGGAGCAGAGGGAGGAGCTCGAGGGAGGGGAGGCCGGGTGGCGCGAGGAACTCCCGTCGATGGAGGAGGCGGGGCCGGGGAAGGAGGCGAGGGTGGCGGCGAGGGTGGCGGAGGGCGGCGGGCATGGCAGAGGGCGGCGGTGAGGATGCCGTGTCGCAGCATCGCCGGGGAAGGAGGCAAGCATGGCGGAGGGCGGCGAGCATGGCGGAGGGCGGCGAGCATGGCGGAGGGCGGCGAGCATGGCGGAGGGCGGCGAGGATGGCGGAGGGCGGAGGGCGGCGGTGAGGGGAGGCCCGCCGGCGCGCATGAGTTCCAGAGAGGGGAGAGAGAGGAGGTCGCAGGGAAGAAGGGATTTGCACGATAACAGAGCCCGTTCCACTTCGTTCGACCGAATCGGCCGGACGGGCTCGTTCCGGATCTACAGAGAATATTCGCTTTTGAGGAACGCGTTGGTTCCGTTCCATCCCAGAACCGAACGCAGGAATCACCCCGAGGAACGACTTGATTCCATTCCGTTCCATCCGGTTCTGAAACCGAACAGACCCTTGGCTTACACGACAAATTGTCATCGCCAAATATATGTGGACAGAGAAAACTGGGGACAACATCAGAGGAGTGATGAGTGAATATTACTTGGTACTAGATGTGATGAAGTGAAAAGTGTTATGAAAGTACTTTCGTCCAAAAATGATGTATTAGATTTGTTTAAATTTGGATGAAACCCTAGATCCCCGGATCGGTCGATGGTGGCGATCTTAGCGTCATACCCCTCCATGGAGGCATCATCTTATTTTTTCCATGGATGCATCATCTAGGAGCCTCTTTGTTGCGGTTGTTTATCGTCTCCTTATCCGGGCGGCTCTGGGTGAAATCCTAGATCTGGATCTCCCGAATCGGACGATCGATGGCGGTGCAGCGTTATCCTCCCTCATGAGGGCATTTTTTGTGAGTTGATGCTGGCTGGAGGGGCTCTCAGGCGGAGCAGTTTGTATGCAAAGAAGTCTCGGTGATGGACGCGGCTTGATGGACTCCTGCATGGTTGCGGTTTTATTTGGCGTCATGGCGGTATTGATAGCGGGTTCGGCAAGTTCAGTGTGTTGATCTTTTCTGAAGATGGGTTGGTGAAAGGTGGTAGGAGCGATTTTCGAGCGTGTTGACAGACGCGTAAGCGCAAGATCGACGGAAATATGGGTGATGGCCAAACTTTTCGTCCACCGTGAACTTGGACGTGTCTGAAGCCCTCCATTGATTCTGTACTAGCTAGAGTACTAGTGTCCATGATCGTGGGTGTACGTACGTTAGCGGTGATGGGACATGGATTATGTGCCCATGTGGTGACCTTTACGCATGCGTTGTTTAGCTCGCCCTCCCTCCCTGTGTCGCTGCTGCTCGCAAGTGGTGCGCGTTCCGGCGTACACGTCCGCGGCCACCGCGGCAGCCGGTGCAATGCACATGGGGGGCGGTGGAGCTGGACAAGCCAATGGATTCATGGTTGGAGCTGGACAAGCCATCACTTTTCGGCTACTCCGTGTGATCGCCTTGATGTTTCTGCGATTCATGGCGGATGTGGCCGCGAGATGTGTCCCCCCTGGTGAACGACGTTCAGGTGGGGGCCAATGGATTCATGGTTGGAGCTGGACAAGCCATCACTTTTCGGCTACTCCGTGTGATCGCCTTGATGTTTCTGTGATTCATGGCGGATGTGGCCGCGAGATGTGTCCCCCCTGGTGAACGACGTTCAGGTGGGGGCCAATGGATTCATGGTTGGAGCTGGACAAGCCATCACTTTTCGGCTACTCCGTGTGATCGCCTTGATGTTTCTGCGATTCATGGCGGATGTGGCCGCGAGATGTGTCCCCCCTGGTGAACGACGTTCAGGTGGGATACCCGTTCGAGACGGTGGGGCCGTATTAGTCGCGTATAATTATACTCCACGTCATTTTCCACATAGATGATCGGATGCCACGTAGATATTGTACGTATCTTTGGTGAAGGCGGTTTCCGCCGGCCCCACGGCATTAGAATCGGAGTTGGACCCGAAAATTACGTCGATCAGGTGGAGTTGATGCCGGCGATAGGCGGTGGTTACGGGGAAAATATTTGAATCCTTGCGTGTGCGCCATTGTCCGGTTCTCCTTAGGGTTTGGAAGGTTCTATCGGGAGGGAGACGGCAGGGACGACGACGTTGGGAACGGCAAGGCGTAGCGGTTTCGTTCGTGTGCGCCATAGCTCGTCCTCGTTAGGGTTTGGAAGGTTCTGTCCATCGGGAGGGAGACGGCAGGGAGGACGACGTTGGGGCGGCAAGGCGTAGCGCACGGCGACGAGGAGTCTGGGCAAGGTCGGACGTGGAGGCGGGAGGCGGATCCGGCGACGAGGAGTCTGGGGCAAGGTCGGACGTGGAGGCGGGAAGCGGATCCTGAGACGAGGAGGCTGGGCAAGGTCGGACGTGGAGGCGGGAGGTGGATCCGGCGACGAGGAGGCTGGGCAAGGATCGCACGCGGGTTGTTCCTGCTGCTACAGGCGGCGTTAGGGTTTGGCGGATCATTGTTGGTTCGTGGTAGGTAATTGATTGTAAAAAGTAATTGCATGTTCATGATTTGGTTGATGTTAGGGTTTGGGTTTGGAGCTCCTTTTTTTAGATGTGCTTATTTTGGTTGTTACTTTGAACAGGCGATGGACGTTTCAGATTTGAGTGCAAGTTCAATGGAGTACGAAAGCGGAAATACAGATGAAGAGGAATTCAATATTTCGTCTGCCAACGATAATGCACCTCCTGAAGATGAACAAAGTTGTGGAGACGATGATGTCGACGAAAGTGTGAGTGAAACGGAACTACTAGTTTTATTTAGTACTTGCATGTAAGTAGTTAAATACTGATTGTGCTTATTTTTGCTAATAGATGGATGCAGATGGTGTTGATGTAGAAGATGATAATGTAGAGCAAGAAGAAGATGTTGACACTGATAATGTGAGTTTGTAGTAATAATTGTGTGATTGCATAAAAATATGGAATGTCTGATAATGTGAATTGATGTTGACATGGTTTAAAATGCATTAGATTCAGAGTGATGTTGTGGAGGAGCCAACTGATGACGAGAGATTGGACTGTGGTTTTGTTGATGAGGTATGCATTTTAATTTTATTAGGTGATATGTATGTTTAATTTATATTTAATAACTGAACAATGCATTTTATATAGTCGTGACATGGCCGTTAATATTTCTTGTTTGGTCAGGTCTTAGTTGGCGATAATTCTTCTTACGACTATTACGGTGATTCAGACTTGGAGACTATAGAAGAACCTGTTAGAAGAAGACATGTAAGATTTATGAATTTATTCGTTGTATGACTCGCGGCCATGGCGTTAAAAAAATGTTTTAAATGTTATCCAATTGTGCATGCAGGTGAAATCAGTTGGTAAGAAAAAGAATGGATCAGAGGATGAAGATGAGAGTGATACAGAAGATAAGAGAAAGTTTTACTGGGAAGTAATGGAGAAGACATTTGTGTCTGAGGCAGCTGCTTATACTTTTTATAATGGATATGCTCGACAAGAGGGATTCAGTGTAAGAAAGTTCAAGTTCAAAGAGACTAAGGGTGCTAACAAAATAGTTCGCGTGAAGGCGGTTTGTGTGTTCTCGGGAAGGAAAACGTAACGACGAAGTTTCGACTATGGACAACCGCACTCGTAGGTTGAGACCTTTGTCACGTTGCAATTGTAAAGCGGAGTTGGATGTGAAGCTTGATAGAGGTTCGGGGGTTTGGCGAGTTGCAAAATTTGTTTACAAGCACGAGTCATAAGTGTGCGGAACCGAGCGAGAGCCCATTTTTATGGTCACATAGGAGGATAAAAGATTTCCGTAAAGCGGAGATATTAGCATTGGCAGCAGCTGGGGTTAGGAAGCATGTGATCATGGATACCTTCCTCAGCAAGTATGGTCGGTACACCACTCGTTGGGTTTACGAGGAAGGACTTGTACAACATGTGCTGCAGGGAGAAGAGAAAGTTACTTGCAGGTGGTGATGCTAGCTCAGCCATTGCCATGATGGAGAACCGGAGGAAGAAGTTTGCTGATTTTTTTTTTGAGTACGACGTTGATAGTAAAGGTCGTTTGAAAAGCTTGTTCCGGTGTGATGCTCGGTCCCGCAGAGATTACAATGATTATGGAGACGTACTTGTGTTCGATAGTACATATAAGATGAACCGATATGGTATGCCATTTGTTCCGTTTGTTGGAATTAACAATCACCGGAGGACGATAGTTTTTGCGTGTGCCATCTTATCAGATGAGAAGGAACGCACGTATGTATGGTTACTGAAGACTTTTTTGAAAGCTATGTTGCAGCAGAAACCCAAGTCAATAATCACCGATGCCGATAGTGTGATGATTAGAGCTATTCGAAGTGTGTTTCCGGAGCAGTCGCACCGTATTTGTTCATGGCACATTGAAAAGAACATGGCTCGGCACCTAAGTTTCAAGTCGTTGAGTGAGTTTCGGGCTCGTTGTATTACACGACCACACCGGATATATTCGAGGAAAGATGGCACGCTTTTATCCAGAAATGGCAGACGGAGAAAACACAAACGTGGCTGAAAAGAATGTACAAGAAGAGGAGATTATGGGCAGCGGCGTACCTATCTGAGGGGTTCTGGCTTGGTATGAAAAGCAATCAGCGAAGTGAAAGTCTTAACTCATGTCTTCACCTACACCTAGACTACGGTATGACACTAGTGGATTTGATTTTGCACTACGAGAATGCTATAGTGCGCATTAGAGAGACGGAGGCAAAAGATGACTGCATCAGTTCACAGACATCACCTGTACCAGTAACCAATTTGAGGAGAATTGAGAGAGCTGCTGCAAAGGTATTCACTTCGGCAAACTTTTATATATTGCAGCAAGAGATATATAAAATAGAAGGCATTGAGGTTATAGATCGGTATAAGGGAACGAAGGTGAGATGCGGTTTGTTGTTGCTTGGAAAAAGAGAAAGCATGCAAAGTTTTATGTTGATTATAAACCGGCCAACTCGGATAAATTAGTAGAGTGCAGCTGTCGAAGGATGATCCGGAGGGGACTTCCTTGCAAGCATATTCTGCATGTACTTGATGTGCTGGATTTGGATGAAATACCGGGTTGTTTAGTTCTTCTGCGATTCTCTAAACAAGCTAGGGGTGGCTTGCTAGCGAGGCGCACGAGCGATCTATATGATTGGGGTTTTCCCGTAGCGGAGGAGCGACAAAGATTTACGGAGTTGAATGTGTTACAAGCTGAAGCATTGCAAGTTGCATACAAAGATCCACTCGTTGTTCGAGCGGACCAAGGCATTTTATGCCGACATTATTTCAAACAAGATGGAGTATGATAATGTACCCAACCGTCCCACAAACTCGCTGAATACTAATGTAAATGAATTGGGTGACCCTGCTCAAGTTGCTGCTCGAGGTGCGCCTAAGAAACGAAAGCGTAGAGATGATGGACAAGGACCCGTGACAATGAATGGAAGGCCATTATCGTATGACGAGCGGGGTAGGGGGATTCGATGTAGCAGATGCAAAAAGGCTGGACACACCAAACGTAGCTTGAAGTGTGACCTGAATCCTAGGTGAGTATAAATTTTTGCTGCCGATCAATTATTTATGCATCCTTTTAAACTTTAGTTATTTACTTTATCATCTGTTTTGTTAATTGCAGGCATGTTGCGCATATGTTTGGAGGTTAGGATGATGAATGACTTATTTTGAAGGACGAACTTGGCACGACATTATGAAGCTTCAGTTGGCATGCCGATATGTGTTATGTAGTCATTGGCTATATGAAGCTGTAGTCATTGCTCATTATGTGCTGTATTTGAAAAAATTTGATGATACTGATATTTTGATGGTGCTATTACTACATTAATTGATGTCGATGATATTTCACAATTTTGATGCATACAAATTGTTGGCAGACCATGGTTTTAAAGTTATGTTATTTAAAGATCTGTTATATGAAGGTGGAGTTGGAATGGTGACATGGGTTTTAAAGGAGATAATTACAAAAACCCAGCACAATTGCGGCTAGGGTTTCAAAAAACCACCGCCTTTCATATTTTTGACAGAAAACCACCAGTTTGATCTAACAGCGTGACAGATACCCACCACTTCGCGAAATGAGCTCGGTTTAGCGGGTTAAGCATCAAATTGACAGGTGGGGTCCATAGTCAAGCTGACGTGGCAAGTGTCGCCGTTAACGGCCGTTAACGGAGACAGGTCAAAACGACCCGGCCGGCCCGTGCGTTGGGTCGGTCTGTTGTTTTCTCCCCTTCTCCCGTCCGCCGCCGTCGCACGTCCGCCGCCGCAGGAACGCCGCCGCCGCCATGCCATCGTGGAACGACGGTGAGAGCAGCAGCCAAGACAGTCTGCTCTCTGAGTTCGCACATGGGGCCGATCTGAGCCCAACGTCTCGGGTACGTGTTGAGCTAGGGTTAGGGTTTGGTAAAATTTGGGAATTAGTTGATTTACTCTGTTGTATTCGAATTGGTTGCATTTTATCTTGTGATTTAGGTCCCAGAGACCATGTATGACCCGGATTACGCCGGTGTTCATGTTGGGCCGGAGCGCTGCCACCATCACTTGCCGTGCCATAAGTATGTGGCATTCGAGGGGACGAACACGGGCCGGAGGTTCTTGGGCTGTGGATGCAAGGTAGGAACATCTCTTCAATATCTTGTGCATTTAGAAATCCTTGTGCATTGAGAAAATGTTGTGACAGTTCTTGTGTTGTGGATGGATGTAGCAATAGAAAACCTTGTGTCATATTTAGCACCATAGTTTTGAGCCACATTGTTTCATCAACACTTGTACTAAATTTTGGAATAAAAATAATTTTCAGGAAAATATTTGTGAGACAGTATTTTGGGTGGATCAGGAGTGGCCACAATCTCTGAAACATGCATTGCTCCAGTTGTGGCATTCATTTGAGGAGGAAAAGGAAACCAGAATCTCTCGGTAATGTAGAGTATGCTACCGCCAATTACCAGCTAGTGCTTGAGAAGAGGGAGCTGGAAAAGAAAAACCTTGAACTGCATAAACAACTTGGTAGCCTGAGTAGTGAGCAAGAAGCAATGGTTGCAAAATCTGCTGCTGAACTTGAGAAGGTTATGAGGGAGAAGGCAGAGCTGCAGATTGCCACTCTAAAGGAGGAGAAGAAGAAGCTGGAGTATTACGTTGCAGATCTCTTCAATATTAGAGATAGAAACCAGAAGAAGATGAAGGCCATACAAGAGATTTGTGCAAGTTGGGAGTGAAGCATGCCACTATGTTGATGTAATAAATGTAGTAGATGTTCTATCTCTGAGATTTGTGTAACTGAACCAAGTACTATGTATGTTGTATCACTGTGTGGAGAGATCTCCTGTGTGGACCAAGTACTAAGTGTTGTTGTATGAAATAACTGTTGTGTTGGTTACTCCTTATGAAATGCATGGTTTAGTAGCTACATTATTTGCCAATGTGTTATAATGGATTGAATATGTAGCAGTATGTACATTACAATAGCTAGTGTGTCAAAAATATGAAAGATGGTGGTTTTTTGAAACCCTAGCCACAATTGTGGTGGGTTTTTGTAATTTTCTCGTTTTAAAGTTATGTCGTTGTTGAAATTTTGGTAACATACTTTTATGTGAAACGGATCCATCGGACGAGTGCTGGGGCGCAAGGCCGGGCTGCATTACAGATGGTCTGTCGATGCTACTATGGTTGATGCATATTTGTCATATAAGTGCTGTTGAAATTTTGGTAACATACTTTTTTGTGTCACACTAGTAGCTTAATATATAGATCAATCACACTAGTAGATCAATCACACTAGTAGCTTAATATATAGATGAATACTTAAAATCACACAATCACAGTACTTGCCAACCGTACTTAAATGTCATACATATAGATTCACAGAAGCCGAGATTGACACAAGCTGGGAAACCTTCTACGGGACTAAAACCCAACCTATGATCACTGCTGCTTTATCTACTTAGTAAATCTCTTGGAGATCCGGACAACCTTCGTTTTCACCGTCTCTAACAGATTTGAAGTTGCTAGAACTATCTGTGCGTTAATGAGGTTCCTTGATCCGTTTATCATCTCCTGCAAACAATAGGCATCGGTTATTCATTTTATGTACCACGGAACAAAGGTGTTTGGTCACCATGTAGAATATCAGTACCTGTGATATTTCTTTATTCCATTTATCTCCATCCCAATGTTCCATGCATTGAAGAACAAATAAGCCACATGAATTGCTGCACAATTAATTCGGTTCATTGAGTTAGTACATGCAATAGTAGTGTAATATGTATTTAGTTGTAGTTTGCATGTACTGACCCATCTGTTTGCTGCGGCATATCGTATGATTTTATATTCCAAGATATCACATCAGGGAAAAATCCAGATGTAGATTTGTTGTACTCTTGGATGTCAGCAGAAATTTGTTGTCTCTATGCAAATATAGATAATTAGATGTTTCTGTACGCATGCAATTTGAAGACAATATGTAGTAGAAGAAACAAGTGCAGAGCCCTGACAGTGTCTATGGTCACACTTAATGGAAATAATGAGTCAAGAACTTGGAATTCTTGCTTGGGTGTGTGCATGATCACGGTAGTGAAAGAACATTTCCCGCCCTTTTGGGTTTTGTGTGTTTGACGTCAACACTATGTATATTTTTATGTGTGTTGATGTAGACAGGTACAAGCTATCAAAAATTATGTTGGATCGGTGTATTGGTTTAGCTGTTCTGAAGTTCTGCAGGTTTTCTGGATCTGGCGGAAGTTCCAGCCTAATCTGGCGGAAGTTCCGGCCTGACATTTTCAGCAGAAGCTTCTCAGCGCCGTCTGTGCTCAGTTTTCTCTTCAGGACCGGAAGTTCCGGTGGAGTTGGCCGGAAGTTCCGGCCAGCGGAACTTCCGCCCAACTTCCGGGCAAGTTCCGGAATTCCGAGTTTGTGGCTCAGTAATGTCCAGTAAGGTTCTCGCAAGTTTCTGGAACTTGGCCGAAACTTGGCCGGAACTTCTGGCCACCGGAAGTTCCGCCCAAGTTCCGCCCCTTCTTTTGCTTTGCAGGTATTTTATCAAGGGCGGAAGTTCCGGCCCGAGTGGTCGGTACTTCCGGTGGAAGCCGGAACTTCCGGCCATCCTGGCCGGAACTTCCGGTGTAAGTGGAATTCGTCCCCAACGGTCAGATCTGAAAGCTCCACCCATATAAATAGCTTTCTCCTCCAAAGGGACAAGTTGCTCAATCATTGCAAGAAAAATCTGCCAAGCTTCATCACCATTAGAGCCACCTCAAGAACACAAGATTTGCAAGATCTCCTTCCTCCCCCAACCAAAGCTCTTGATCTTTGGAGATTCGAAGGAGAAGACACCGATCTACATCCTCACCGAAGCGTTCTTCATTTCCCCTCTCTTGTTTGAGGGATCTCATGCTAGTGTTCCTATTTGGTTCCCTAGTTGATTTGTGTTGATGTATTGTTGTTGATTGTTGTGTTGTAACAGATTTGGGAGCCTCCAATTTGGTTGTGGATGTGTGCCCCAAGAACCTTGTAAAGGCCCGGTTTCCACCTCGAGGAAATCCCTTAGTGGAAGTGGGCTAGGCCTTCGTGGCGTTGCTCACCGGAGATCTGAGTGAAGCCTTCGTGGCTGTTGGTTTGGCTTTCGTAGCAACCACACTCCTCCAAACGTAGACGTACCTTCTTGCAAAGGAAGGGAACTACGGGAATCATCTCCGTGTCATCGCGTGCTCCACTCTCGGTTACCTCTATCCTATTCTATCTCTATATTGCTTAGATATATCTTGCCTAGTTGTTAGCCTTGTCATATAGGTAAATTCACTTAGTTGCATATCTAGAGAATTTACTTTTTGTGTCAAGCCTAAATTGAAAAAGAACTAAAAATTGGTTAGCACCTATTCACCCCCCTCTAGGTGCGGCATACGATCCTTTCAATTGGTATCAGAGCCTCGGCTCTTATTTCGGGCTTAACCGCCTAAGAGTATGCCGGACGAGGAGTCCTCGGAAGGGGCCGCCAAGATGGTCTCCGTGGAAGACTTCAATTCGTTGAAGTCCTCCGTGGAAGCCCAAATGGAAAGCATGGAAAAGATGATTGCCGAGCTTTTGGCTCCGGCCCTTCCCAAGGCTCCTAGTGTAGAGGTAAAAGACACGGGTGCGTTAGATGAGGGAGAGGCTTCGGACTTACCCTCATCTACCAAACCCGTGGAAGGTGATAACTTAAACACTATCAAATCCCCCATTGCATCTCCCAAGGGAACTAGTGAAAGTGAGAGCTACAATCGAGTACCTCCACCTTTCCAATCACCCGATATACCAGTTCCTCATCCTCATTTGAACATTCGGGGCGACCCACCTAAGTTTTCTATTGATAATTTCGATACTTGGTGATTTGAGTTCCGCTCTCATGTTTGTAGTGCCTCCAATGAATTATGGAGAATCATCATGGAGGGCTTCAAGCCATACAACCCCGACAAGTTGACTAGAAGAGAAGCGGTTGATAGTCAACTCAACAACACCGCCTTGCACATGATTCAAACTAGTGTGGGGACAAAGGAATTGCATCATGTCCGGAACTACACCACCGCCAAGGAAGCTTGGGATGGTTTGACCGCTAGTTGCATTGGAAGTGAGAGCACAAGGAGGAACAAGTATAATGCTCTCAAGAATAAAGCCGAAGGGTTCATGAGGCTACCGGATGAAGATCATGAAGACATGTATGGAAGACTTCTCACCGTTGCCGATGCCTTCCGGCTTATTGGTGCCACCCACATCAATGATTCTTGGATCAAGGAGAAGTACATTGAATGCATGATGCCATTTGTACCCATTGATGTCAAGACTCTTGTGGGAAGGGAATGCTATTCCTCTCTCACCTCTCAACAAGTCGTGCACGAGTTGCAAGCTCTCAAGGTGCTTGAGGAAACCTCTCATGATTCTCGCAATCGTGCTCTTGGGATGGCAAAAGGTTCCAACCTTGCCTTGGTGGTCAACTCCGTTGAAGAAGTGATTCCTCAAGAATCTTATAGGGCATCTTGGAGTATGACCTATCCGGAAGATTTGCAATGCCACTACCATGATCACATGGCCTTCCATGCAAAATCCTTTTGGGTTGATCCCTCCAAGGCCAAGGAAGACAACATCAAGAGGAACAACAAAAGTGGGTTCACTAGCTTTGGTCCAAAGACAAGATCATGCTACAATTGTGATGACAAGCGCCACTTCATTGCCGAATGCCCCTATGAGAATAGAGAGCTTCATAATGGGAGGCTCATTCCCAAGGACAAGAGCAAAGACTCAAAGGGCAAATATTCAAAGCCCCTCAACAAGAAGTTCTACAACAACAAGACCAAGAAGGGCAAGAGGCCCTCAAGAGTTGTGCTAGTAACAAGGGAAGAATATTCTTCCGATGAAGTTGAAAGTTCTAGTGGTGATGAAGATGAAGAAAGCTCAAAGGAATTGGCCGCCATCGTCACCACCAACACACCCTCTTCATCTCTCTTTGAATCTCCCAATGAGAACCCTCATATCAAGAATGCACATTGCTTCATGGCAAGGTCCTCCTTGGACACACCTATTGTGCTATCAACTCAAGAAGAGTATACCTCCGGAGATGATGATGTTGATGATGAAGAAGATGCAACCTCTAATGGATTGGTCGCTCTTGCCTCCCTCTCCACTAACTCTTCATCACCAAGTGAATCCCCCAATGAGGTCATTCATGTGGAGGAAGAAAGTTGCCTTATGGCTAAATCTTCCGAGGTATCATCTCCTAACCCCTCTATGCCTAACATTATCTAATGATCTAGGGGTTGACCCTGCTAGTCTAAAAGTGAAACAAGAGATGCTAGAGTTTGATGAGTTCATTAGTAACCTACAAGGTAACACTAAGAAGCATGTTTCTAGCCTCATGGTTCGTATAGCTCAACAAAGTGATATGCTTGAGAAAAAGGGTCAAATAGAGAGAGAAGATTCTCTTGAAATCCATGCTCTTAAAAATGCTCTTGAGGAAAGTCAAGAAACTATAGCTTCTCTTGAGGAGAGGCTAGAAACTCTTGAAGAGCCTCAAGATAAAATTAACAAGCTCACTAAAGCTAGAGATCTTGCTAGAGCTAAGACTAAAGTGCTTATAAAGGAAAAGGCCAAATTTGGTGTTGATCATGAGAAACTTGTGAAGGATCTAGATGAACTAGACAAGGCTCACAAAGCCTTGAAGAGTGAATACTCTCTCCTCTCCAAGTCTTATGAGCAACTTCAAACTAGGCTTGCTTCATATGACATACCTAGTACATCTACTCCTTCATGTGATCATGCAAATATAATTGAGGAAAATGCTAGGTTGAAAGATGAACTTGCTAGGACCTCCTCTCCCCAAAGTAAACTTTTCTTGGATGATCTTTTGAGTAAGCAAAGATCAAACAATGGGAAGGAGGGACTTGGTTTTAATACCAAGGCTAAAAAGGCAAACAAGAAAAAGACCAAGCCCGCACATGAGAAAGCTAATGGTGAAACCCGAAAGGGCAACACCATTAATGATGATGGTGCGGGAATAGATAACCCTCACTATGTTCTCTTTAAAGATTATTATGGTGATGTCTATGCTAAATATGTTGGTCCATATGATGGTTATGTTGCTTGGTCTATTTGGGTTCCAAAGACCCTTGTTGCTAACAAAAGAGGACCCATTGAAAAATGGGTACCTAAATCCAAGAATTGATCTCATGTAGGACTATGTCACCGGAGGTTCAAAATGGGTACTTGATAGTGGATGTACAAGTCATATGACCGGCGGCAAGAACCTCGTCAAGGAGTTGAGGCCTAACATAAATGATATCACCGTCTCCTTTGGCGATAATTCTACATCCGAGGTATTGGGTTTTGGCAAGGTTGTGGTTGCACACAACATTACTCTTGTGGATGTCATGCTTGTCAAAACCCTTGGTTACAATTTGCTTTCCGTTTCCGCCCTTGGCAAGATGGGTTTCGCCGTCTTTATTGATAATGATATTGTGGTCCTCTTGTGGAGCAAGACTCTAAAAGTCGCATTCGTTGGGTATCGCGAACACAACTTGTATGTGGTGGACTTCTCGGGGACCACCACGTCAAGTGCGATGTGCCTATTCGGAAAGGCGGACGTGGGTTGGTTGTGGCATCGCCGCCTAGCCCATGTCAACATGAGAACTTTGCAAAGTCTTCACAAGGGGAACCATATTGTGGGACTAATGGAAAATGTATCTTTTGCCAAAGATCGTGTTTGTAGGGCTTGTGTTGAAGGCAAAATGCATGACTCTCCGCATCCAAGCAAGACCATCATCTCTTCCAAGAGGATCTTGGAGCTCCTTCATGTGGATCTCTTTGGTCCCGTTACTCATGCAAGTCTTGGTGCGAAGAAACATTGCTTGGTGATTGTTGATGACTACTCAAGATACACTTGGGTCTACTTTCTCAAGACGAAAGATGAGACTCAACAAATATTCATTGACTTTGCTACCGAGGTGCAACGCCAACACAACCTCCTCATTATGGCAATAAGAAGTGACAACGGCTCGGAGTTCAAGAACTACACACTCAATGATTTTCTTAGTGATGAGGGGATTCGTCATCAATATTCCGCTGCTTACACCCCTCAACAAAATGGTGTTGCGGAGAGGAAGAACCGGACTCTTATGGATATGGCAAGGTCTATGATGGCGGAGTATAAATCCCGCTATAACTTTTGGGCCGAAGCCATCTCCACCGCTTGTCACTCCTCCAACCGGCTCTATCTCCGCAAGGGCTTGAACAAGACTCCATATGAAATACTCACCGGGAACAAGCCTAATATCTCATACTTCAAGGTGTTCGGGTGTAAGTGTTTCTACAAAATCAAAGGGGTTCGTTTGTCTAAATTTGCTCCTAAAGCTTTGGAGGGTATATTTGTTGGTTACGGTGCCGAATCTCACACTTATAGAATCTTTGATGTATCCTCCAGGATTATCATTGAATCTTGTAGTGTGAAGTTCGAAGAAAATGATGGCTCCCAAGTGGGGCAAGTTGATGTTTGTGCAGGTGATGAAATACCTCAAGATGCCATAGTAAGAATGGGTGTGGGATTTTTCCGCCCCATTGAGGGACACGGTGTGGCGTCTCGGGAAGGACTATGTTCTACCACGGTGGAGCCCTCATCTTCTCAACATCAACAAACCCCATCAAGTGAAGCAAATGATGCACCAACCCAAGAACAAGAACAAAACCCTCCTTCTAGTGTGCAAGATCAAGGACAAGATCAAGGACAAGATCAAGGACAAGATCAAGGTCATGATCAACCAAGAATTCATGATGGTTCCGACGAGTATCCATTTGATATTTGCTCCGCACCAAATGATGTCCAAGATCAAGCACATGATGTTGAGCACCCACAAGAGATTGTAGTTGCTCAAGTTGAAGGTCAAGACGGGGACCCAAATGATCAAGTTGATCAAGTGACACCTCCAAGGCCAAGAAGAACCAAGGAGGAGATCGAGGTCCGTCGTCTAGCAAAAAGAGAAAGGAACCTTGAGCTTCGTGATCACACTCATGATAAGGTTCTTGGTGATGTAAGGGCAAAGGTTTCCACAAGAAGGCAATTGGCTAATTTTAGCAACCATCATGCTTATATCTCCTTAGTGGAACCCAAGAAAGTATTTGAAGCCCTTGAAGATTCGGATTGGTTGGAAGCTATGCACGAAGAACTCAACAACTTCAAGCGCAACAAAGTGTGGACTTTAGTAGAGAAGCCAAAGGAGTGCCGCAATGTTATTGGCACTAAATGGATATTCAAGAACAAGCAAGATGAGTTTGGGAATGTTGTGAGGAACAAGGCAAGATTGGTGGCTCAAGGGTTCTCTCAAGTTGAGGGAATTGACTTTGGAGAAACCTATGCTCCCGTGGCTCGTCTTGAGTCCATCCGTATCCTTCTTGCTTATGCATCGCATCATAACTTTAAGTTACAACAAATGGATGTGAAAAGTGCATTTCTTAATGGTCCTATTCATGAAGAGGTTTATGTTAAGCAACCCCCGGGGTTCGAGGATCTCAACTTCCCTAACCATGTCTACAAGCTCGATAAAGCTCTTTATGGTCTCAAACAAGCTCCTAGAGCTTGGTATGAGCACCTTAAGGAATTATTGGTAGACCGTGGGTTTGATGTTGGGCTAATCGATCCCACTCTTTTTACTAAGAGGGTCAATGGGGAGCTTTTCGTTTGCCAATTATATGTTGATGATATTATCTTTGGCTCTACTAACAAAGCTTTCAATGATGAATTCTCAAAGCTTATGACCGATAGGTTTGAGATGTCTATGATGGGAGAGATGAAGTTCTTCCTTGGTTTTGAGATCAAGCAATTGAGAGGAGGAACCTTCATCAACCAAGCAAAATATCTCCAAGACATGCTCAAGAGGTTCAAGATGACCGAGATGAAAGGTGTTGCCACTCCTATGGTTACCAAATGTCATCTTGCACTTGATCCCAATGGTAAAGAGGTGGATCAAAAGGTATATCGCTCCATGATTGGATCCTTGCTTTACCTTTGTGCATCTAGACCGGACATAGTGTTGAGTGTTGGTGTGTGTGCAAGGTATCAAGCTTCTCCTAAGGAGAGCCACATGATAGCTCTCAAGAGAATCTTTCGATATTTGGTTGATACCCCAAGATATGGTATTTGGTACCCCAAAGGCTCAAGCTTTATTCTCAATGGGTACACCGATGCGGATTGGGCGGGAGACAAGGATGATAGGAAATCAACCTCCGGGGCTTGCCAATTTCTTGGTAGGTCCTTGGTGTGTTGGTCATCTAAGAAGCAAAATTGTATATCTCTCTCCACCGCCGAAGCCGAATATGTTGCCGCCGCAAGTGGATGCACTCAATTGTTATGGATGAGGCAAACTTTAAAGGAATACGGTGTCATTTGTGACAAAGTGCCTCTATTATGT
This sequence comes from Lolium rigidum, assembly GCF_022539505.1. Lineage (NCBI taxonomy): Eukaryota > Viridiplantae > Streptophyta > Magnoliopsida > Poales > Poaceae > Lolium > Lolium rigidum. The sequence goes on from NC_061514.1 coordinate 140,181,419, forward strand.
GACAATGAAAGTGCTATCAAGATTGCCTACAATCCGGTGCAACATTCAAGAACGAAGCATATTGAGATCCGGAATCATTTCATTAGGGATCATGTTGCCCGTGGTGATATTGAGCTCATCTATGTTCCTACCAAAGATCAACTTGCCGATATATTCACGAAGCCTCTTGATGAAGCAAGGTTCACTTATTTGAGGAATGAGCTAAATATCATCGATTCAAGGAGTCTAGCTTGACCATCTTGCAAACACACCTTCGTCTCAAAACTTTATTTGGTTTAGATGTGGGCATGGAAATAGGGGGAGTGCGGTTTAAATTATTGAGCTATCCCTCCCCCCATAATGCCAACATTAAAGATTTCATTCTCGGTATATCATATGTTGATATGTGAGCTTAAATGATGAGTATTGGTTTGGACCCTAGATATATCTTCGCGGTGCCATACCATAACACTCATATATGGTGGCCTAGGCCACCACACTCTTCTTCGTGAAGAGTTGGAGTTGTTTGGATTTTCATTGGATTTTATTGACATCTCCTTGTTTATGGGAAATCACTCATTTTTGGCCTTCATTTGATTTATTTGCAAAAATGAGTGATCATGTACCATCTCACAGTTTGGCGTATCTATCCTAAGCCTATCTCATCTAAGACATATCCTTCACCTTCTCCAAGTGCACCTCGTTCGTGTCAAAATCCTGTTTTTGGGCACAACTTCCTGTTCCACCGGAAGTTCCGGTCGTTTTGACTGGTACTTCCGGCCGGCATCTTTTTCGCCAGTTCAGCCTTTCGTGTCCAGCCTGGGTGGTTCCTGAGAGACCGGAAGTTCCGGCTCCAACGAGCGGAACTTCCGGCCTTAAGTGGCCACTATATAACAGGGCCGAACGGGTGAGCAGTTCCATCTTCCTCACTTTTCCCCTTTCCAAGATCTGTTTGGTGGTGCTCCTCCCCTGTGACGGCTGCTGCTCCTCCGGCCGGATCTCCCTCCTCCGGCGCTCCCCGCCGGATCGTCTTCGTGGATCGGCATCCTCTCCCTCTTCTCCTCCATGGCTCCCCCCGGTTTGTGCCCTCTCCCTCTCTATGTGTGGGTAGACCTCACTAGATGAAATATAGGGCATACTCTAGGCAAAGCTATGGTAGAAATCCTCTAGATGCCTTTCCTCTACTTGATCGTGCTTAGGATGTCGTGGTAATGCGGTTTCCATTAGCCATTGCCTCAGATCTGGTGAGAAACTGCCGCTGTTTTCGAACAGCCGGAAGTTCCGGCCCTTCACGCCGGAACTTCCGCCCGGGGGCGGAACTTCCGCCGGTTCTCACCGGAACTTCCGGCCTGGCGACTTTTTCTGCTGTTACCCGATATCCTGTGCATGCTCTGGTGTTTGGCCTCCTTGCCTATGTGCTTTCATTCATCATTCCTATCTTTTGATTCCGTCATCAGGTGGTTCCAAGAAGAGAGGCAAGGATCATGTGGATGAAGTTGAGGAAGAGCTTGAGCAAACCCGACCATCCAAGCTCACCGCTCGCCAGCAAGCTGCTCAGAGGCTCAAGTCACCGGCTGTTCGTGGGAAGAACGTACACATATCCGTGAAGGGCATGCAATATAATGAGTACAAGGAGCTCCGTGACATGAACCCTTACCTCACCCCTCGGAGCAATAGGGTTGGGGATAAGCGGTTCCACAACAAGACCCAAGAGGAGATATTCTATGAGATCTACATACCATTCAAGAAGGGGGTCGCTCCTCAACATGCTATTGACACCGGGAAGATGGCCGCTAATAAGTACTTTGACGAAGCCTATGCCATGTGTGGAGAGTTTGGGCTCTATCCCATTATGGAGCTCAACAAGGACTATGATGTTGGGTTGATTCAACAATTCTATGCCACCGTCCACTTTGAGCAAGATGAAGCAAGAACATTTCGGTGGATGACTCATGAGAAGCTCCTTGAGTCTAACTTGGTCAAGTTTGGAGCCGCCCTTGGATATCCTCGCTACCCGGGTGTGAATGCAAATGGTTGGAGGTGCCATGATAGCTCATGGGCTCAAACAAGGGAAGTCTTGGAGAACCTCTACATCCCCGGTTGGGGTATAGCGGGCAAGAGTGCGGATCTTCTCCCTACTTGGGATGTTATGCTTAGAGTCTACCGGGAAACCATTGGACCAAAGGGTGGCAACCTTGATGAGATACATCTTTATGAAGTGGATCTAATGGCAAACTCTTTTGCTAAGAAGGGCACCGGTGAGAAGCTTGATGTGATGGACTACATCTACCATGAGATGTGGTCATGTGTGTATGAGAAGAAGCTTCCCGCCTTTGCTCCGTACATTATGAAGCTCATTGAGGACACTTGGATGGATACTTGCAAGGCTAGACTCGTTCAATCCATTCCACTCACTCTCACATCCCATGAAGTGAAGACATTGAGGGCCAAGCGCCACAACTCTCCTCTTGAAGATGTTAACCCCATGGATGAGAAGCCACCGAGTTGGGCTTCCAAGCTAGCACGCCGCTTGAGACAGATTTTTTGCCTCACTTCTGCAGTCAACCATCGTCAGTATCAGCAGCATGTTGAAGCCAAGAAGTCAAGGGTCCGTCAGAAGAGCATCATGAGGGCACTTGAGGTGGAAGTGTCTCCTCCCGGATCCGAGGAGAACATCACTCCGGAGGCAGAGTGGGTCTCTCAGCATGGCATGCCTCTCCCTCCAGATGGTCTTGAGATCGAGTCTCCTCCGCACACTCCTCCCTACCCCGGCGCTACATCGAACCTCCCTCCCGGCTGGGCTAACGCCGACCCTTGGGACGCGTAGATTCTCTTTTTCCTTTTTGGTGCTTTGGTGCCAAAGGGGGAGAATGAGACCTTGTTAGGTTGCTCTTCGGTGGGTATTTGCATGGGGGAGTCACAAGCTCGTGTTGGCTTTGGTTTTTATTGCTTGTGATTCTAGTTATTTTTATGGTGTCGAACTATGTCTTAGCTATTTGGTTTGTAAACTCTATCTATGTGCTTGGAACCTTATTTGTGTATGGTAAACTCCGTATGTGAGTCTTCCTTGGTTATCTATGTGTGCATGATCTTATTATCCATATGCTTATCACTATGTTGTATTGCTAACCCTTGGAAGACGGATGCAAGATATAGGGGAGCTTCTTATGTACCATTGCTCATATCTAGGGGGAGCTCCTCTATATCTCTCACATTGTTGTTTACATTGTCTATTCCTTGCAAATACTTGTGTTGTCATCAAACACCAAAAAGGGGGAGATTGAAAGAACATTTCCCGCCCTTTTGGGTTTTGTGTGTTTGACGTCAACACTATGTATATTTTTATGTGTGTTGATGTAGACAGGTACAAGCCATCAAAAATTATGTTGGATCGGTGTATTGGTTTAGCTGTTCTGAAGTTCTGCAGGTTTTCTGGATCTGGCGGAAGTTCCGGCCTAATCCGGCGGAAGTTCCGGCCTGACATTTTCAGCAGAAGCTTCTCAGCGCCGTCTGTGCTCAGTTTTCTCTTCGGGGCCGGAAGTTCCGGTGGAGTTGGCCGGAAGTTCCGGCCAGCGGAACTTCCGCCCAACTTCCGGGCAAGTTCCGGAATTCCGAGTTTGTGGCTCAGTAATGTCCAGTAAGGTTCTCGCAAGTTTCCGGAACTTGGCCGGAACTTGGCCGGAACTTCCGGCCACCGGAAGTTCCGCCCAAGTTCCGCCCCTTCTTTTGCTTTGCAGGTATTTTATCAAGGGCGGAAGTTCCGGCCCGAGTAGCCGGTACTTCCGGTGGAAGCCGGAACTTCCGGCCATCCTGGCCGGAACTTCCGGTGTAAGTGGAATTCGTCCCCAACGGTCGGATCCGAAAGCTCCACCCATATAAATAGCTTTCTCCTCCAAAGGGACAAGTTGCTCAATCATTGCAAGAAAAATCTGCCAAGCTTCATCACCATTAGAGCCACCTCAAGAACACAAGATTTGCAAGATCTCCTTCCTCCCCCAACCAAAGCTCTTGATCTTTGGAGATTCGAAGGAGAAGACACCGATCTACATCCTCACCGAAGCGTTCTTCATTTCCCCTCTCTTGTTTGAGGGATCTCATGCTAGTGTTCCTATTTGGTTCCCTAGTTGATTTGTGTTGATGTATTGTTGTTGATTGTTGTGTTGTAACAGATTTGGGAGCCTCCAATTTGGTTGTGGATGTGTGCCCCAAGAACCTTGTAAAGGCCCGGTTTCCGCCTCGAGGAAATCCCTTAGTGGAAGTGGGCTAGGCCTTCGTGGCGTTGCTCACCGGAGATCCGAGTGAAGCCTTCGTGGCTGTTGGTTTGGCTTTCGTAGCAACCACACTCCTCCAAACGTAGACGTACCTTCTTGCAAAGGAAGGGAACTACGGGAATCATCTCCGTGTCATCGCGTGCTCCACTCTCGGTTACCTCTATCCTATTCTATCTCTATATTGCTTAGATATATTTTGCCTAGTTGTTAGCCTTGTCATATAGGTAAATTCACTTAGTTGCATATCTAGAGAATTTACTTTTTGTGTCAAGCCTAAATTGAAAAAGAACTAAAAATTGGTTAGCACCTATTCACCCCCCCCCCTCTAGGTGCGGCATACGATCCTTTCAGGTAATCCAGTGATTGTTCGATATGTTAACTGGAAAATATGCCTGTGTCACAGGAAAAATTGTCAGTACATGCAATGTAAATTAGTATTACTACTAAATTTTGTCATATTGATGGAATACTTTACCTTCTCCCGCCTAAAATATTCGTCGATAACTCGTTGAATGGTTCCAGTTCTTACAGCTAGGTGATCATCGTTCTTATTATTTTTTTTTGTTTTGTGGCCCTTGCGATGTGCTTCTAGCAGGAATGATGACCTCCACGCTGCACATAAGTACCGATCATCCCCAACACGACGAGAAAAATCTCCAATGTAAGCATCGATAACCTGAAAAACAAAGGTTTGGTGTAGTTAACACACAAACATACATGTGCATAATTCATACATTAAAAGTATGTGCACAGTTGAATCGTCAGCAATATACTTACATCATCTGTACACCATTTATGGTCTAGAACCACTTTAAGCCGTTGTGATGTCAACGTGACGCCAATATCATTTTTGTAGATAATTGTTTTCCCATTTACCTCACTCTTGCAACAGAGTTGAACAAAAATCTCTGCTGCAATGTGTTCCGCTGTTAAGGCAGTAGAGTCTTGCGGAATTTCAACATCATTGCTGGACGGAGTAGCTGTACACACAAAATGCATTGTGTTTAGTATCAGATTAGTAATCAAAAATTTAAGTACATAAATTCCGTTGCGTACCTATTGCGGGAGTTGGCTTTTTTCGAGGTTGTCGTTTCGTTCGATTCTCAATGATATAAGGATACTGCAGTTTAAGAGGGAGCTTTCGCTTCCTCTTTCCATTTACATCTTCATTCTTCCCGGTTGCACTGTTGACGCTTTTTGATCCTTCTGAGGCACCCTCTTTGTGTTCGTCTTCTTTGTTCATATTTTTGAGGGCAGGTTCAAAAATATTTGATGGCACCTCCGATGAAGAGACCTCCTTAAAATCTTCAGCAACTTGCCATGGATTGTCTGGCGTGCCATCCCCTAAGAAGTCACACTTGGTCCTTGCAGGTGTTATGTAATCCTCTTCTTTATTGTCCTCTTTCGACACCTACGGAAAGGAAACATACAAGCACGTGACGCAGGTGAAATATCCAAAATATTACAGACATTGTATATTGTAAGCAGTAGATTGTATATTCACAATAGTGGAAGCATGTTAATCTGCATTATTTGTTGTCAAACTAACCTTGTCAACATCTTCTTTAGGTAATGACACACTCCGGGTGTCACTTTTTTTGTCGTAAACAAATTCTTTCCGTTCAGGTACTCCGTTGAGGTAAGATCCGCAGCCTTCGTCATAACAGTACTGATCTGAAAGTGTTTCCGCGAATGGCTTGTACCTAACACCTGATTTGTTTAATAATTTGACAACATCCTGCAACAAGGAAACAAATTTTAGGATGTCAATAATAATTAAATACATGGTGAACTTTGTTGTTCATAATTATTTCGGCCTAATCACCTTCGCGCATCTCTCTGGTAGTTCTTCCATTATCTCCCTCTTAAAATCCTGCATCATCCTCTTCATGGTGGTTTCCATCTTTATTTCCCACGACGGGCCGGGTTTTCTCGAGCTACTAGCCTTCCCAGTGCTCCTTCCATTGCCCTTTCCATTGCTCCTTCCAGTACCCGGTTTTTTAATTTCTGCACCCATGTTTTTGTTTCCATCTGTTTTCTTCCCATACTGTCGCCTATATTCCTCTGTGATGTTATCTTCAATCTAAAATTCACAAATTTAATATGTCAGTACGATATTTGACAGTACATAGTTATATGCAAAACAACTATAATAAATGAAATGGCCGGTATATGTATGCTTACCTTAAGGATACCTTTGCCCCGGCCATTATCTTGATCATAGCTATCTCTCAAGGCTACAACAGCTTCTGTCCAGTTGATCATAAGTGGGCGTGAAGAGATGCGAGCATAAAGTGTTATCTCATCAAGAGGTTGCACTTTCTCCCAATACAAGTACTACATGTAAAAAAAATATAAAGGATAGTTAGTATATGTTGCAACAAATACAAAAAATAACATTAAAGGACATGTACCTCTAAAATTGCAACATTGCCTTTCGGCCACTGCCTAACATATATTCCTCTCCGGCAAGGGCTGATCTGCTCGATGACATATGCAAGCGTGAATTGGTTCCAATTCAAGTTGTGTAACTTGTACATTGTTTCCACAAATGCATAGAACGGCTTGTAAACCGTAGCTGTCGAAGTAGGAGCTAGAACAAGCCCTATAAGAATTAAGACAGCTGATGGCGTGTAACTCACACGTTCGTTGGGAACCCCAAGAGGAAGGTATGATGCGCACAGCAGCAAGTTTTTCCTCAGAAAGAAACCAAGGTTTAATCGAACCAGTAGGAGTCAAGAAGCATGTTGAAGGTTGATGGCGGCGGGATGTAGTGCGGCGCAACACCAGAGATTCCGGCGCCAACGTGGAACCTGCACAACACAACCAAAGTACTTTGCCCCAACGAAACAGTGAGGTTGTCAATCTCACCGGCTTGCTGTAACAAAGGATTAACCGTATTGTGTGGAAGATGTTTGTTTGCAGAAAACAGTAGAACAAGTATTGCAGTAGATTGTATGCGATGTAAAGAATAGGACCGGGGTCCACAGTTCACTAGAGGTGTCTCTCCCATAAGATAAAAGCATGTTGGGTGAACAAATTACGATCGGGCAATTGACAAATAAAGAGGGCATGACCATGCACATACATATTATGATGAGTATTGTGAGATTTAATTGGGCATTACGACAAAGTACATAGACCGCTATCCAAGCATGCATCTATGCCTAAAAAGTCCACCTTCGGGTTATCATCCGAACCCCTCCGGCATTAAGTTGCTAACAACAGACAATTGCATTAAGTATTGCGCGTAATGTAATCAATAACTACATCCTTAGACATAGCATCAATGTTTTATCCCTAGTGGCAACAGCACATCCATAATCTTAGAGATTTCTGTCACTTCCCCAGGTTCACGGAGACATGAACCCACTATCGAGCATAAATACTCCCTCTTGGAGTTACAAGCATCTACTTGGCCAGAGCATCTACTAGTAACGGAGAGCATGCAAGATCATAAACAACACATAGACATAACTTTGATAATCAACATAACATAGTATTCTCTATTCATCGGATCCCAACAAACGCAACATATATAATTACAGATAGATGATCTTGATCATGTTAGGCAGCTCACAAGATCCAACAATGAAGCACAATGAGGAGAAGACAACCATCTAGCTACTGCTATGGACCCATAGTCCAGGGGAGAACTACTCACTCATCACTCCGGAGGCGACCATGGCGGCGTAGAGTCCTCCGGGAGATGAATCCCCTCTCCGGCAGGGTGCCGGAGGAGATCTCCAGAATCCCCCGAGATGGGATTGGCGGCGGCGGCGTCTCAGTAAGGTTTTCCGTATCGTGGCTCTCGGTACTGGGTGTTTCGCGACGGGGGCTTTAAGTAGGCGGAAGGGCAGGTCAAGAGGCGGCACGAGGGCCCCACACCACAGGCCGGCGCGGCCAGGGCCTGGGCCGCGCCGCCCTAGGGTGTGGCCACCTCGTGGCCCCACTTCGTCTCCTCTTCGGTCTTCTGGAAGCTTCGTGGCAAAATAGGACCCTGGGCGTTGATTTCGTCCAATTCCGAGAATATTTCGTTACTAGGATTTCTGAAACCAAAAACAGCAGAAAACAGCAACTGGCACTTCGGCATCTTGTTAATAGGTTAGTTCCAGAAAATGCACGAATATGACCTAAAGTGTGCATAAAACATGTAGATAACATCAATAATGTGGCATGGAACACAAGAAATTATCGATACGTTGGAGACGTATCAGCATCCCCAAGCTTAGTTCCGCTCGTCCCGAGCGGGTAAAACGATAACAAAGATAATTTCTGGAGTGACATGCCATCATAACCTTGATCATACTATTTGTAAAGCATATGTAGTGAATGCAGCGATCAAAACAATGTATATGACATGAGTAAACAAGTGAATCATATAGCAAAGACTTTTCATGAATAGTACTTCAAGACAAGCATCAATAAGTCTTGCATAAGAGTTAACTCATAAAGCAATAATTTAAAGTAAAGGCATTGAAGCAACACAAAGGAAGATTAAGTTTCAGCGGTTGCTTTCAACTTGTAACATGTATATCTCATGGATAATTGTCAACATAGAGTAATATAACAAGTGCAATATGCAAATATGTAGGAATCAATGCACGGTTCACACAAGTGTTTGCTTCTTGAGGTGGAGAGAAATAGGTGAACTGACTCAACATAAAAGTAAAAGAATGGTCCTCCAAAGAGGAAAGCATCGATTGCTATATTTGTGCTAGAGCTTTGATTTTGAAAACATGAAACAATTTTGTCAACGGTAGTAATAAAGCATATGTATCATGTAAATTATATCTTACAAGTTGCAAGCCTCATGCATAGTATACTAATAGTGCCCGCACCTTGTCCTAATTAGCTTGGACTACCGGATCATCGCAATATACATGTTTTAACCAAGTGTCACAATGGGGTACCTCCATGCCGCCTGTACAAAGGTCTAAGGAGAAAGCTCGCATTTTGGATTTCTCGCTTTTGATTATTCTCAACTTAGACATCCATACCGGGACAACATGGACAACAGATAATGGACTCCTCTTTAATGCATAAGCATGTGGCAACAATTATTATTCTCATATGAGATTGAGGATATTGTCCAAAACTGAAACTTCCACCATGAATCATGGCTTTAGTTAGCGGCCCAATGTTCTTCTCTAACAATATGCATGATTAACCATAAGGTGGTAGATCTCTCTTACTTCAGACAAGACGGACATGCATAGCAACTCACATGATATTCAACAAAGAATAGTTGATGGCGTCCCCAGAAACATGGTTATCGCACAACAAGCAACTTAATAAGAGATAAAATGCATAAGTACATATTCAATACCACAATAGTTTTTAAGCTATTTGTCCCATGAGCTATATATTGCAAAGGTGAATGATGAAATTTAAAGGTAGCACTCAAGCAATATACTTTGGAATGGCGGAGAAATACCATGTAGTAGGTAGGTATGGTGGACACAAATGGCATAGTGGTTGGCTCAAGGATTTTGGATGCATGAGAAGTATTCCCTCTCGATACAAGGTTTAGGCTAGCAAGGTTATTTGAAACAAACACAAGGATGAACGGTGCAGCAAAACTCACATAAAAGACATATTGTAAACATTATAAGACTCTACACCGTCTTCCTTGTTGTTCAAACTCAATACTAGAAATTATCTAGACCTTAGAGAGACCAAATATGCAAACCAAATTTTAGCATGCTCTATGTATTTCTTCATTAATGGGTGCAAAGCATATGATGCAAGAGCTTAAACATGAGCACAACAATTGCCAAGTATCACATTACCCAAGACATTATAGCAATTACTACATGTATCATTTTCCAATTCCAACCATATAACAATTTAACGAAGAAGAAACTTCGCCATGAATACTATGAGTAAAGCCTAAGGACATACTTGTCCATATGCTACAGCGGAGCGTGTCTCTCTCCCACAAAGTGAATGCTAGGATCCATTTTATTCTAACAAAACAAAAAAACAAAAACAAACTGACGCTCCAAGAAAAGCACATAAGATGTGATGGAATAAAAATATAGTTTCAGGGGAGGAACCTGATAATGTTGTCGATGAAGAAGGGGATGCCTTGGGCATCCCCAAGCTTAGACGCTTGAGTCTTCTTAGAATATGCAGGGGTGAACCACCGGGGCATCCCCAAGCTTAGAGCTTTCACTCTCCTTGATCATATTGCATCATACTCCTCTCTTGATCCTTGAAAACTTCCTCCACACCAAACTCGAAACAACTCATAAGAGGGTTAGTGCACAATAAAAATTAACATGTTCAGAGGTAACACACTCATTATTAACACTTCTGGACATTGCATAAAGCTACTGGACATTAATGGATCAAAGAAATTCATCCCACATAGCAAAAGAGGCAATGCGAAATAAAAGGCAGAATCTGTCAAAACAGAACAGTTCGTAAAGATGAATTTTAAAATGGCACCAGACTTGCTCAAATAAAAATGCCCAAATTGAATGAAAGTTGCGTACATATCTGAGGATCACGCACGTAAATTGCCTTAATTTTCTGAGCTACCTACAGGGAGGCAGGTCGAAATTCGTGACAGCAAAGAAATCTGAAACTGCGCAGTAATCCAAATCTAGTATGAACTTTACTATCAAAGACTTTACTTGGCACAACAAAACACAAAACTAAGATAAGGAGAGGTTGCTACAGTAGTAAACAACTTCCAAGACACAAAATAAAAACAAATTACTGTAGTAAAAACATGGGTTGTCTCCCATAAGCGCTTTTCTTTAACGCCTTTCAGCTAGGCGCAGAAAGTGTGTATCAAGTATTATCAAGTGATGGTGCATCTTCAGCGGGGTGTGGAGTTTTCTCAACCAGGCATAGTATATTAGATACATAAGTTTTAGCGTCCCCCTTTTCATTAGTCTTGGGCTTGCTACTCTCATCAAACAAATTTTCGAGAACAAGCCAAGCATAATTATTTTCTAGTGCATCATTCATTGCTAGGAGCTTACATGGTATTGGTGCTTTGACCTCCCCACCATCATTAATATTATTAGTGTACTTTATTCTATCCATATCCATCTTTTCAAGGAGACTAACAAAATTGGTATAAGAACCAAGCATATCATATTTAGCAAAGACCTTTCTAGCCTCTCTTGCTATACCACCAAATTCTCTAAGGAGGGTTTCTAAAACAAAATCTTTCTTTTCCCCTTCTTCCATATCACCAAGTGTGAGAAACATGTGTTGGATTATAGGATTGAGATTAAAAAATTTAGTTTCCAACATGCGAACTAAAGCAGCAGCGAGCAATTTCATAAGTAGGAGCAAGGTCTACCAAGTGTCTATCCTCAAAATCGTCAATGGTACTAACATGGTTGAAAAATTCCTCTATATTATTTCTCCCAACTATAGACCCACGTCCTACCGGTATGTCTTTCGTGGTAAAATTAAAAGGAAACATGATGAATCAAGTAAAGTAAATGCAAGTAACTAATTTTTTTTGTGTTTTTGATATAGCAAACAAGATAGCAAATAAAGTAAAACTAGCAACTAATTTTTTTTTGTGTTTTGATATAATGCAGCAAACAAAGTAGTAAATAATATAAAGCAAGACAAAAACAAAGTAAAGATATTGAGATGTGGAGACTCCCCTTGCAGCGTGTCTTGATCTCCCCGGCAACGGCGCCAGAAAAAGAGCTTGATGGCGTGTAACTCACACGTTCGTTGGGAACCCCAAGAGGAAGGTATGATGCGCACAGCGGCAAGTTTTCCCTCAGAAAGAAACCAAGGTTTAATCGAACCAGTAGGAGTCAAGAAGCACGTTGAAGGTTGATGGCGGCGGGATGTAGTGCGGCGCAACACCAGAGATTCCGGCGCCAACGTGGAACCTGCACAACACAACCAAAGTACTTTGCCCCAACGAAACAGGTGAGGTTGTCAATCTCACCGGCTTGCTGTAACAAAGGATTAACCGTATTGTGTGGAAGATGTTTGTTTGCGAGAAAACGAGTAGAACAAGTATTGCAGTAGATTGTATGCGATGTAAAGAATAGGACCGGGGTCCACAGTTCACTAGAGGTGTCTCTCCCATAAGATAAAAACATGTTGGGTGAACAAATTACAGTCGGGCAATTGACAAATAAAGAGGGCATGACCATGCACATACATATTATGATGAGTATTGTGAGATTTAATTGGGCATTACGACAAAGTACATAGACCGCTATCCAGCATGCATCTATGCCTAAAAAGTCCACCTTCAGGTTATCATCCGAACCCCCTCCGGTATTAAGTTGCTAACAACGAGACAATTGCATTAAGTATTGCGCGTAATGTAATCAATAACTACATCCTTAGACATAGCATCAATGTTTTATCCCTAGTGGCAACAACGACATCCATAATCTTAGAGATTTCGTCACTTTCCCAGGTTCACGGAGACATGAACCCACTATCGAGCATAAATACTCCCTCTTGGAGTTACAAGCATCTACTTGGCCAGAGCATCTACTAGTAACGGAGAGCATGCAAGATCATAAACAACACATATACATAACTTTGATAATCAACATAACATAGTATTCTCTATTCATCGGATCCCAACAAACGCAACATATAGAATTACAGATAGATAATCTTGATCATGTTAGGCAGCTCACAAGATCCAACAATGAAGCACAATGAGGAGAAGACAACCATCTAGCTACTGCTATGGACCCATAGTCCAGGGGTGAACTACTCACTCATCACTCCGGAGGCGACCATGGCGGCGTAGAGTCCTCCGGGAGATGAATCCCCTCTCCGGCAGGGTGCCGGAGGAGATCTCCGGAATCCCCCGAGATGGGATTGGCGGCGGCAGCGTCTCGCATGGGTTTTCCGTATCGTGGCTCTCGGTACTGGGGGTTTCGCGACGGGGGCTTTAAGTAGGCGGAAGGGCAGGTCAAGAGGCGGCACGAGGGCCCCACACCACAGGCCGGCGCGGCCAGGGCCTGGGCCGCGCCGCCCTAGGGTGTGGCCACCTCGTGGCCCCACTTCGTCTCCTCTTCGGTCTTCTGGAAGCTTCGTGGCAAAATAGGACCCTGGGCGTTGATTTCGTCCAATTCCGAGAATATTTCGTTACTAGGATTTCTGAAACCAAAAACAGCGAGAAAACAGCAACTGGCACTTCGACATCTTGTTAATAGGTTAGTTCCAGAAAATGCACGAATATGACCTAAAGTGTGCATAAAACATGTAGATATCATCAATAATGTGGCATGGAACACAAGAAATTATCGATACGTTGGAGACGTATCAGCATCCCCAAGCTTAGTTCTGCTCGTCCTGAGCAGGTAAAACGATAACAAAGATAATTTCTGGAGTGACATGCCATCATAACCTTGATCATACTATTTGTAAAGCATATGTAGTGAATGCAGCGATCAAAACAATGTATATGACATGAGTAAACAAGTGAATCATATAGCAAAGACTTTTCATGAATAGTACTTCAAGACAAGCATCAATAAGTCTTGCTGGATATGACATGAGTAAACAAGTGAATCATATATCCACATCCTCATTTGTTGCCGATATTTCACCCACCCTAGGTTCAATGATGAACCTACCCTTTTCCTCGTCATAAACCTGCATCATGTATTTGACCAATAGTGGCTGTATCTTCAAGACAAGCATCAATAAGTCTTGCTGGATATGACATGAGTAAACAAGTGAATCATATATCCACATCCTCATTTGTTGCCGATATTTCACCCACCCTAGGTTCAATGATGAACCTACCCTTTTCCTCGTCATAAACCTGCATCATGTATTTGACCAATAGTGGCTCTATCTTTCTGGATGGAATTTGGATCATGCATCGGCCAACAGCACAAGTGCGTAATTTGTCTCGTTGCTCGTCGGTCATTGCTGCTACGACTTTCTGCCACCTAATTATGTCACAGAAAATCTCCCCATCCGGGTCTTGCATCCTGCAGACCAATTGAACAACATGAAATTAATACGAGGTAGGAAATAAAATTGTACAACTGCATCACATGAAACTAATACACTATACCCTGGGGTTTAATTACGTCATAACAGATTTCAACATCATGTGACAGTAGATTCGAACTTCACGTGATAACAGATTTGTACTTCATGTCATATCATATATGAACTTCCTGTGAAAACACATATGTACTTCGTCTGCTAACATGTATGAACTTCATGTGATAACAATTATGTATTCCATCTGCTAACATATATGAAGTGCAAGCTAGCAATATGAATCAAGTCGTAAGTAGCTGAGGCTGGGTAAATACAAATCAATTAACGACTCAGTTACATAGACAAACATGCATGATTTCGTGGAGATACATGACTAACGGGATCGTTCATTTGTGTTGCATGTGATGAGGACTATCTATACCGCATGTGGTGAGGAAATTAGGGTTGAGGGAGGAGGATGCGACCGTGAGAGAGAGTATGGTCGCGTCACAGATGATGGTGGCCGCGGCATACCTGCGTTTGTCGAGGCAGAGACGGTGGCCGCCCTAGATACGAGGATGTCCGCGGCAGAGACGATGATGGCCGCAGCAGAGACCCACGGTGGCCGCGGGAGAGATCTTGTTCTCGATGCACAGACGACGGTGGCCGCCACAGAGATGTGCGTCCGAGGGTCGGTGATGTGCGGGGTGCCGGACGGTGGTTCAGCTCGGGGGCGGCGGACGGTGGTTCAGGTGGGGGGCGGCGGACGTGGGAAGATGGAGGTTGAGAACTAGGTCAACGAGTCCACGACCTGCACTATTTCTACCCAATCACCCCGCACTACTCGCACGTTATGTACCAGTCAACGCATTCATTAATCATTAAATGGGCCGAAAGCCCATTAAGTTGTCCCAACTCATAATAATGCAATTTACGTCCCATATTTGTAATTATTATTTTCAATGCAAAGTTTCAAATTGCATTCTGGTTTTTACAAATAATAATTTCCAAATTTTACTTCATGCACATTACATCTATGTCTGTAAACTAAGATCTATCATTTATGAAGAAAGTTACAATTTTATTGTTTCATACAAATTATGAAAAATATTATGATTTTTTTGCTGCATCCCTTAAATTGTTTCATACAATTTTATTGTTTCATACACAAGGATTGACATCACAAGGTTCACAAGTGTGCCAAATCTTGGCCCAATCCATGGTGGTTTGGTCATTTTTCATGAATTACCCCCTCTTTTTGTCCGACAACCCCTCTCTCGACACATCTACACCATGGGGCCACCATGCCACCAACTCCAAAATGGGAAAACACTGAGCAACCAAGGATTCACATCACAAGGTTCACAAGTGTGCCAAATCTTGGCCCAATCCATGGTGGTTTGGTCATTTTTCATCAATTACCCCCTCTTTTTGTCCGAAAACCCCTCTCTCGACACATCTACA
The DNA here is from genome assembly GCF_022539505.1 of Lolium rigidum. Lineage (NCBI taxonomy): Eukaryota > Viridiplantae > Streptophyta > Magnoliopsida > Poales > Poaceae > Lolium > Lolium rigidum. The sequence goes on from NC_061514.1 coordinate 140,197,087, forward strand.
CCATGGGGCCACCATGGTGCCAACTCCAAAATGGGAAAACACTGAGCAACCAAGGATTCACATCACAAGGTTCACAAGTGTGCCAAATCTTGGCCCAATCCATGGTGGTTTGGTCATTTTTCATCAATTACCCCCTCTTTTTGTCCGAAAACCCCTCTCTCGACACATCTACACCATGGGGCCACCATGGTGCCAACTCCAAAATGGAAAAACACTGAGCAACCAAGGATTCACATCACAAGGTTCACAAGTGTGCCAAATCTTGGCCCAATCCATGGTGGTTTGGTCATTTTTCATCAATTACCCCCTCTTTTTGTCCGAAAACCCCTCTCTCGACACATCTACACCATGGGGCCACCATGGTGCCAACTCCAAAATGGGAAAACACTGAGCAACCAAGGATTCACATCACAAGGTTCACAAGTGTGCCAAATCTTGGCCCAATCCATGGTGGTTTGGTCATTTTTCATCAATTACCCCCTCTTTTTGTCCGAAAACCCCTCTCTCGACACATCTACACCATGGGGCCACCATGGTGCCAACTCCAAAATGGAAAAACACTGAGCAACCAAGGATTCACATCACAAGGTTCACAAGTGTGCCAAATCTTGGCCCAATCCATGGTGGTTTGGTCATTTTTCATCAATTACCCCCTCTTTTTGTCCGAAAACCCCTCTCTCGACACATCTACACCATGGGGCCACCATGGTGCCAACTCCAAAATGGGAAAAAACTGAGCAACCAAGGATTCACATCACAAGGTTCACAAGTGTGCCAAATCTTGGCCCAATCCATGGTGGTTTGGTCATTTTTCATCAATTACCCCCTCTTTTTGTCCGAAAACCCCTCTCTCGACACATCTACACCATGGGGCCACCATGGTGCCAACTCCAAAATGGAAAAACAATGAGCAACCAAGGATTCACATCACAAGGTTCACAAGTGTGCCAAATCTTGGCCCAATCCATGGTGGTTTGGTCATTTTTCATCAATTACCCCCTCTTTTGTCCGAAAACCCCTCTCTCGACACATCTACACCATGGGGCCACCATGGTGCCAACTCCAAAATGGAAAAACACTCAGCAACCAAGGATTCACATCACAAGGTTCACAAGTGTGCCAAATCTTGGCCCAATCCATGGTGGTTTGGTCATTTTTCATCAATTACCCCCTCTTTTTGTCCGAAAACCCCTCTCTCGACACATCTACACCATGGGGCCACCATGGTGCCAACTCCAAAATGGGAAAACACTGAGCAACCAAGGATTCACATCACAAGGTTCACAAGTGTGCCAAATCTTGGCCCAATCCATGGTGGTTTGGTCATTTTTCATCAATTACCCCCTCTTTTTGTCCGAAAACCCCTCTCTCGACACATCTACACCATGGGGCCACCATGGTGCCAACTCCAAAATGGAAAAACACTGAGCAACCAAGGATTCACATCACAAGGTTCACAAGTGTGCCAAATCTTGGCCCAATCCATGGTGGTTTGGTCATTTTTCATCAATTACCCCCTCTTTTTGTCCGAAAACCCCTCTCTCGACACATCTACACCATGGGGCCACCATGGTGCTAACTCCAAAATGGAAAAACACTGAGCAACCAAGGATTCACATCACAAGGTTGACAAGTGTGCCAAATCTTGGCCCAATCCATGTTGGTTTGGTCATTTTTCATCAATTACCCCCTCTTTTTGTCCGAAAACCCCTCTTTCGAGACATCTACACCATGGGCCCACCATGTCACCAACTCCAAAATGGGAAAACACTTAGCAACCAAGGATTCACATCACAAGGTTCACAAGTGTGCCAAATCTTGGCCCAATCCATGGTGGTTTGGTCATTTTTCATCAATTACCCCTCTTTTTGTCCGAAAACCCCTCTTTCGACACATCTACCCCATGGGGCCACCATGGTGCCAACTACAAAATGGGAAAACACTTAGCAACCAAGGATTCACATCAGAAGGTTCACAAGTGTGCCAAATCTTGGCCCAATCCATGGTGGTTTGGATGTTTTTCATCAATTACCCCCTCTTTTTGTCCGAAAACCCCTCTCTCGACACATCTACACCATGGGGCCACCATGGTGCCAACTCCAAAATGGGAAAACACTGAGCAACCAAGGATTCACATCACAAGGTTGACAAGTGTGCCAAATCTTGGCCCAATCCATGGTGGTTTGGTCAGTTTTTTGCCATTTTCCCCTATTTTCGTCCGAAAACCCCTCTCTCGACACATCTCCACCATGGGGCCACCATGGTGCCAACTCCAAAATATCATAACCCATTGCAACCAAGGTGTCACATCAGAAGGTGCACATGTGTGCCAAATAATGCCCCATTCCATGTTGGTTTGGTCATTTTTCATCAATTACCCCCTCTTTTTGTCCGAAAACCCCTCTCTCGACACATCTACACCATGGGGCCACCATGGTGCCAACTCCAAAATGGGAAAACACTAAGCAACCAAGGTTTCACATCACAAGGTTGACAAGTGTGCCAAATCATGCCCCAATCCATGGTGGTTTGGTCATTTTTTGGACATTCCCCCTCTTTTCGTTCGAAAACCCCTCCGTCGAAACACTTCCCTTTGCTCTAGTATATTTACAGGCAAGGACTGTTGCTGATCTGCTCTAATATTTGGATGATTTGTTGCTGATGTGCTCTAATATTTCGATGATTTGTTGTAATATTTAACTTGGTTTAAATTTAAATTTGCATTAGTCCTAATGTGCTAGCATATCAGTAAATCCACAGCCATGTTACCTAACCATCTATATGCAAATTTGTCACTACTATTACACTAGGATTCAGGAAACGCCCTCATCATGTTAATGAAAGACATGCATATTTTTGTTTTCAATTATGGAATACGTTTTTTTTGTTTATGTTTCAAACTTCTGCTAAACTTGAGCTGTGCTTCCATTCACAAATTAATGCAAGATGCAACCACCATCATTCCAAATGAAACACAGAGCTAAGCATCATCACCTACATAATAATTGAACACACAACATAGATCCACACAGATTCAGTAATTAAGACCATCACTATAGTAGATGGTCTGACAACTCAGTTCAAAAGCTAACCAAACATTGTTCAACACAACACGCAGCAGTAGTTCCTACATCATAAACCAAAAGCATATCTACAAAAGCATCGACATCAACCACCATCCACAGGAACTAGGCTTCAAGCATCCTCCATAGCAAGCACCAAGAGAAGCCCATGATGCTCTGCCCTAATCTGCTTGGAGGTGCCAGTATGGGCTAGCTCCTCGCAGTGCTGCCTCGAGCTATTAAGCTTGCCATCCCTGGGCTTCACCTTGTGCCATGGACAGAAGTACTTCCCCCTCTTCTTGAAAGGGAAGGCCCCAGCATCCAGCTTCTGCATCAGCTTTGTCTTGAAGGATCCAATGTTCCTGCTGTCCACGGACTCGGATGAATCCTGGGAGTCATACTGCACAACAACAAAATGTACAAGTTATGATTACAGATACAAACCAAACACAATGAAATACATGCAATGGTACAGAACAACTTGTATAGCTCACCTCCAGGGAGACATCTGAATCCTGCAACTCCTCATATGGAGCAGGGACATGAGGAGCAGGCACTGGTGGAGCAGGCACTGGTGGAGCAGGCAATGCTGGAGCAGGCACAGGTTCTTCCTCCTCCTGGATTGGAGGAGGGACAGGTACTTCCTCCTCCTGGATTGGAGGAGGGACAGGTCCTAGCTCCCGGATTGGAGGAGGCACGAGCTCCTCCTCCTCGCGCTTCCGCTTCCCGGAACCTTCACCAGCCTACATACAAATATGAAAAGTCACCACAAGTAATCACCTATAGGAAAATAACATCCAAATACTATGCATACCAAATAGATCATCTTAATTATTCTTTCATTATATCTTATGTATACTCCAAACTACCAAGTCTAAGGGAATTATATTTATAGTTACATTATGCTAGCACCTACCCTGATCATGCTTTCATTATACTATACATTACAGGACCCTTTCAATGATAGCACATTAATCCCATGATAAATCCCCACATTAATCTCAAAAGGTTAATATTCTCACATTATTCTAGGTCATCAAAATTAGCTGGATGCTTACATTATAATTTTGCAATATAATCAGCACATACTAAATAATTTACAGTACAGCCGTGTACATAATTTAAATAAAATAAATTTCCAAGTAGCAGGACACAGGAGGCTAATTCTTGTCATTGTAACTGATATAGATGTATACTGTCTGCTCTGTTAAGCAATGCATCAGAACTGCAATAAGTCAACAAGCAAGTAACTATATCACCTGTAGTCATTATTTTCATGGGATTTATTGATAATTAATTACAATCTTAAATAATAACTGATAACTCCTTCGAGGCTTTCCAACTTAGCAAATATGGGATGTGCAACATCATTAATTCGACCAACATGAGCTTAAAGAAACAGCTAGCATGGTAAGCTAGTAACTATGAAATGAGAACCAGCAGCAATGCAACCATTGCACCTAGCAGCTTATCTTCACATGACTTCCATGACAAATTTGATGAATCGAACAACAATGAAGCATCCTCCTAAACTACAGTTTCTTTTGTTGTGTTCTCTGCTCTAGCTAGGCCGCTCCAATACTATAGTATTTTGAAATCACTAAGGTTTAACTAACATATAATGTTTGATGTCATCTACGTCCTGGTGTTTAATCATCATCAACGTTTCAAACCACTTGATGCATGTCTGTGTATAAATACTACTATCAATATGCGATAATCTGTATATGAACATATTGTGTGAAAACATTTGAAACTATCAATATGCGATAATCTGTGCACCCATTCTTGCCTCTCAGACCAGTTAATCGAAATCAAAAAAAGCCGACAACGAACTAACCTCCATCTGCATGTCGTCCTTGACCTCGCAGACATGGCCGGACGCCTCCGCACCGATCAGATCCGCCACCACCTTCAAGGCCGCGGACGGTTCAGCCTGATCCACCAGATCCGCCACCACCGTGACGGCTGCGGCACCATCACCCGCAGCATCACCCGCATCGCCCTTCCCTGTAGCAGATTCGTCGCCGTCCACATCCGCCGTTGCCGCCACCAACGGGCCGACGGCGGGAGAGCCGATGACGGAGGTCTCCACGGCGGTCTTGCTTGCACCGTCCGCCGTCTTCTTCTCCTCTCCAGCTCCGCCATCCCCTCCAACCGCCTCCGGCCGCGCATCCCCTTCCACGACCGCCAGCATCTTCACTTCTTCCGCGGCAGCTCTACCAGGTTCCATCGCCGCCAGATCTACTCAACGGCGGACGATCCACTGCCTAACCTACGGGCGGAGTGACAGGGAGAGAGACGAGGGTTTTTTGGGGGAGAGATGGAGCTCGAAGAAGTGGGGAAGGGGGGGAAATGGAAGCGGACGAGCGGTTCCAGGACTTTTATATGCCCCGACGCCTCCGCTCCCTCGCCACGTCTTTCTACACGTCACCGACGCCTTCCCTTCCTTGCCACGTTACACGCCACGTCATCCCGTATACGTACAGAATACAGTATAAGTGACTCCCGTATACCCTACGCCGAAGCGGTATCGGCTAATCCTGACCGTCCTTGTGTTTTTCAGCTGAACGTCGTTCGCCAGGGGGACACCGGAGCACAGGCGCACGATCACAGCGCATCTTCTGCCTCTCCGCGACCTTTTCAGGGGATGTTGCAATGATCGATGCGCCCCGCTTAAATCTCCTGGATTAGTCTTACACAAACCGATCGGGGCCGTATCGCCGTATCGGCATTGGGATATGGTAGGATTTGGAGACCAGGAGATCATGTTTGGCTGTCAGGATCATTTGGCACCGAGATACCGATTGCATTAATAAGTATATATGCCCTGCCAGTTCGTCGCGGCAATGGACAGTGGCGGTACGAGGGCAATGCGGCCTAGCACAAAACTGTCAAACACGCTGCTTCTGTCATCGTGTCTGCTTGCTTTCATGCTAATAAAGTATTCCATTCAACATCTTCCTAGACGACTGTGATCGTGGCCCTGGTGGTGATAACGAGAGCTATTTCATCTATCACGTGGGACCATGGCTAATTGTGCCCAGCCTGACGTCCACGGACTCAACTTCAATGACTAGGTGAAGCTAAGCCACTCACACTACCTGGCCTTAACATTTTTAAACGGTACCTCAGTTATTAATTAAAAAAGTGAATTCCACTTTTTATTCTGTAGTTCTACATTTGTGACACTAATTACCCTGTTCAATACTAAATCATCTAGATTACGCATTTTAGAATATTTGGACCCTCGATATCAGGTGTGTATTCATTGGGCAATGTGTGAGTTGATTACCGACTTTCAATAATATCAATACATGAAGGTGGAATGGAACAATTGGATAAGAGAAGTCTAACATAATCATAGATGATGGCCTCTGATATTTACACATTTTATTGCACCACATCAACGAAATACGCCCGCCCTATCTAACAAAAACAAAAAAAAATGCTAAATTGGGGTAAAACCATGTTTAAAGACTTCTAGATGGGATATTCTTGTAAAAGTTGCACTAAATGGGATAATATGTGTCAAAAATGCGTAACTATAGGGTAAAAGGTGGAATCTATTATATATTAAAAGCACAATACATAGGTATAAAATAGAGACACCGCGTTAATCCACATCCTCAAAATTATTTTAACTGATAGATATGTAATTTACGGTTAGGATTTAACGAGAAACTTATAGTCACGTAACTACGTAACCACGTTTGACACGTTTATTTAATTAGAGGCAAAAAATATGTAAGAAACTCACGTGCCCCGTGCCCCGTGAGAGGTAAAAAAGGGGTCCTAGAAAATATTGATCATTGCGCCCTGCCTAGACGTATATCTCTAGGACTCTACCTCTTTTAATTTAAAACAAAGAAAAATGTGTTTGCTAACTTCAGCCGTTGCACTATTCCAGTTCATTCATGCAAATCAAACATCGAAAATCCATAGCGAAACGACACTGCATGCATGGAAATTTAGGATATCTGCTAGGATGAAAAATTGTGCACAGTGCACATATTGATTGGTCCATTATTTTTTTGTTGTTTGTCGAAACATGTCATCTCAAATATCAATGCATGACTCTTTGATTTATATATTGTGCATGGCACGTGAAACGTCGATATTGTACATTCAGATATCGGTATATTTAATAGCTACTATCGTACATACTACCTCTTTTCCGATAAATAAGGTGCACGCGTATTGCAAGACGAACTATGATTGAAAAAATTTGAGCAACAAAATTTTGTTTATATTGTACGTAATTTATATCATTGGATTCGTATTGAAAAACATTTTCTGATGATATTAAGTTATACCAAAAATCTTTATATATTTAATGAAATTCTTGGTTAAAGAAAAACACGAAAAAATGAGAACAGCTTATTTCTATTTATATATTAAAAGCAGAGGTATAAAATAGAGACACCACGTTAATCCACATCCTCAAAATTATTTTAACTGTTAGATCTGTAATTTACGGTTAGGATTTAGCGAGAAACTTATAGTCACGTAACTACGTAACCACGTTTGACACGTTTAATTAGAGGCAAAAAAATATGTAAGAAACTCACGTGCCACGTGAGAAGTAAAAAAGGGGTCCTAGAAAATTGATCATTGCGCCCTGCCTAGACGTAATATCTCTAGGACTCTACCTCTTTTAATTTAAAACAAAGAAAAATGCGTTTGCTAACTTCAGCCGTTGCACTATTCCAGTTTCATTCATGCAAATCAAACATCAAAAATCCATAGCGAAACGACACTGCATGCATGGAAATTTGGGACATCTGTTAGGATGAAAAATTGTGCACAGTGCACATATTGATTGGTCCATTATTTTTTTGTTGTTTGTTGAAACATGTCATCTCAAATATCAATGCATGACTCTTTGATTAATATATTGTGCATGGCACATGAAATTAACGTCGATATTGTACATTCAGATATTGGTATATTTAATAGCTACTATCGTACATACTACCTCTTTTCCGATAAATAAGGTGCACGCGTATTGCAAGACGAACTATGATTGAAAATTTTGAGCAACAAAATTTTGTTTATATTGTACGTAATTTATATCATTGGATTCGTATTGAAAAAAAAATCTGATGATATTAATTTATACCAAAAATCTTTATATATTTAATGAAATTCTTGGTTAAAGAAAAACACGAAAAAATGAGAACAGCTTATTCATTAGAATGAGGGACTACATGACAATAGCAAAATACTTCTCCCTCTTATCTTATAACTATTTGAATCTAAATTTTAATTTTAAACCTAAAACGCCAACAATCAAAACAAATATTAAAATTACATAATTCTATAAGAGATGTACATATACTCCAACATAATTAAGTGAATATTTGGTGTCTAATTAGACACAATTAGCACGCATAGAGGAAAATTGGAAAACTAGAGGGATTATAAACTGAGAGCAAAACGCAGTGTTAGTATTGATTGAGAATCATCATAACATGGTAGTTCTGAGCATAAGGATCCCGTTGATTTAATATATGTACAAAGATACATATGCATGTATTTTAGATTTTTTTATAAATAGATGTATTTTAGTTGTATCAATGTATAAATGTGGGGGAATGCTAGAATAAGAAAGCAATAAGGTTTATATTGTTTATTTGTTAGTTTTTTTGAGCTTTCACGGCTGAGTTCTTCCTCCTTCAAATTGAGAGAGAGAGAGAGAGAGAGATATGCGCTAAAGTTGAGGCGGGAGAGAGATAGAATTGTATCATGTGGTTTATTTTCAATATAATTTAATTAACTGGCCATCCTATCTTTCCATAGTCTATAACAATTATCTATTAAGGGCATGTGCAATGGTTGATAAGACTGTCTTATCATAAGCATGCCACGTAATCTAGATATAATAATAAAATATGATGTACAATGGGTTGTTTTTTAGTCATATCTTTAGTAACGAGACATCCTAAATTTGTGGTGAGAGAGATTATGCTAAGAGATGATCTCTTAGCTAACAGAAGGCAAAGTTTTTTTTTTATCTTTCTCTTTCCTCCACCTCAGCATTTATCCTACGTGGCACTGCTAAGATATCACCATTGTACATGCCCTAACTTTGGTGGAAGAATCACAAGATAGCAATCCAATATTCATTTGATTATTGTATCTAGATCTTCTAGCTAACATAACATATTGTAACTACAAGCATTTCTTAATCGAGGAAATATATGAAGTAATAAATCAATTAGATCAAGATATAATGAAAAAAATATGCAGTTGCCTTAGCGGTCAATGTGATTTATTTTATTCAATTTGCAAAAAATTATTATTCCTTCAAAAGAAGTTAATTATTAAAATGGTTATTCAAGCATCGAAGTAAAATGTCATACATTATGTGTGTTCTAATTATTTTGTCCTTTCGAATGTCACGATCATATGTATATATAATAGTCCATAATTACCATATTAAATAACATACTGATAAATAAAATAAATTAGAGAATCAATCTAAAAAGTCTTAGTAAAATAAATAATGCAGCAAACCACAACCGATGGTTCTTGATAAATCTATTGATCTCTTGCACCTTACGAAAAACCATGAACACATATACCTTCATGATTGTGCATAACATAATCTCACCATAAATTTGATGTATCATTATTATACCTGAGTGTCATCGGCCAAGAAATAACTAATTGTTCTTAGTAACTATACTTGAAAATCATCAGGAAAGAAATTATTTGTGCACTAAGATATAGGTTATGTTAAATTCAAATTGTTATAAAATAACCCAGTATAACATGAGTTTTTACAAGAACATCCAAGCTTACAATATACATTTAAGTATGTATACATATCTAATACTCTCCCATCCAAAATGTGTTGTCTATAGTTTTGAGTCAAAGTCAAGCTTTATAAAGTTTGACCGACTATGTGCCAAAAAATATCAATATTTGTAATATGAAATGTATATAATATGAAAATATATTTCACCATGATTCTAATAATATTGATTTCATAATATAAAAGCTGAAATATTGTGTCAAACTTAAAAAAAAATACTTTGACTAGATATAATATGCAACACATGTTTGAAGAGGAATGAGTATTACCATCTAGAAAAGGCAAATACTGGATATTGTTATGTACTTGCCCACAAACAAATGATTCTTATATATGTTTTCCTCACAAAAGATATTTTATTTATCATAATACTTAGAGTGACTATAGAGTGTCTTTATTCTAGGAGAGTAATATAATAACTTTCTATAGTGTGATGCAAACAAAATTGTAGACACTTGCACACATTGCCATGGTATTTCCGAGGGCCTCCTTGCTAGTTCACTCATTAAAAAAAGGATGTCCGGTTTTCAGGAGAAAATCAAGCGAAAACTTGCAACAACCGGGCCAAGCCTACACAACCAACACACCCACACACCACAAAGTGACACTAACAAACACTCGAACACGAGACTCCAACTCCGCGCCGAAAAGGATAGGCCACGACACAAGGGGGCACCTGTCAGCCAATCGCTAATCCAGGAAAGGCAAAAACAAAGGTGGCGAGAGAATCGCAAACCTCACTAGTGGCGACAACAGCTCCGGGCACCGTTGGTAACGGCCCAGACTTAGAAACCACATCACCTATAGAAACCACCTGCATATCGGACTCAGGCGAGAGAGATACTGCAGCGTCAACATCACCACACTTTCCAAAGCCAAGTGCCTGACATGGCGGAGAATCCACATCTGAGGACTCGTGTGAGTTGGGCCTCACTTCCTCGACGGAAGGAGGCGTAAGCACACCACCACACAACTCCAGGAACTCAGGAGTGATCTGCATGATCGGGGCCGTGATCACCGAGCTCGCCCTAGCACGATTAGAGATGCAGCCATGAAGGCCCGCTCCATTCGCGCTCACTTTGCCATCATCAGGCAGAACCAAATGATCGGAAGATGCCCGGGCAAGCCTACCCAACGCCGCTTCTGCCCGCTCTAGAAAGCCCCCTAGCATCTAGCCGTGCAAGGAGTCAACAACCTCATGAATACTGCTATCATCCATGATGATCACGGCATTTCGTTGTTTACAGTAATTAATGGTAGTATTACCTCTATATCAAACGCAGCGACAGTTGCCAGCAGTAATTAATTGTAGCATTCCCTCTATATCGAACGCAACAACAACATAAGCAAGAGCTCTCAGAGATGGATTACTTTTGGCAAACCAACTTAGGTGTACGAAGCTAGTCGTAAATGGTGATTGATTGCATATCGTATCTACTATGCGCGGTTGGGGTAACTCCATTGGAGCGGTTGTTGCTGTGTATGAGGAGTGCTTTTATCGCCCTAGGGGCTTTGCCCATGTTATCTTTGCTCATAGTGGTAGGGAAAGTAATAGAGTGGCTCATACTTTTGCATGTAAGGTGGAGGGACCTCCATTCAGTTTCGATAGAGGATCCGCCAAATTTTATCGAGTTGCTTACAAATGATGTAATCCTATTTGCCGATCAATAATGCTGCCATGATGGCTTTCCCTAAAAGAAGTCTCATTCATTCCCCAACACCAACACGATAAACAATAAAGGGTTATCTACCACATATGCACACATAGCGACCATGGCCTCTGTGCCGCTTCCTCGGCATCACAGCCCAGAGCTCTCACACACGTCCGTTCTCCCGCACCCGCGATGCGGAAGCGGGAAGCTACCGCGCACTACCGTGGAAATGTGGATTAGCGCTTGCAGCAAACGAGATCCCACAACGCCCAGCAGGCTCCACCACGACATCATGCTGACATGAGGATATCATATTAGGTCTTCAAGATTGGCTATCCCTGGTATAGATCTAGGAAGAAGTATGCGAGGTTCATAAAGCCCATGAGCACCCGAATCCCAGGAACTAAATAAAATAGGCAAGTAATAGCTCATAAAGGAAAACCGACATTGTAAATTGCAACCGACCCGAGTTGGCCTCCGGTAGCTAGCCTACTATATAAAGACTAGGAGGAGCCGCCGGGAAGGGCACCCAATAACATAATCTTTGTAACCCTAGCTGTTCCGACGACTTTACCCACCATAAATATACGTTAGATACCTTATTTGTCTGACCAATCGATGAAACCACAGGTGCCTCTATTTTCCCTAAAAACCCTAGTCCATGACAATGGACATTGCCGAGATTAACTCTCGTCACATGCTATCAGTACTCCTCTGGGAGCTCGAAGCGATGGAACGCCTCCTGGAACGCAAGGAGGAGGCGGCGAGGAATCCGGAAGAAGTAACCGCGCATCGCCATGTCGACTAGGTGCAGGAGTTCGATCTCATGCAGTGGATCCGCTTCTCCCTCAAGGTCCAGCATGGCCTCTGCTACAAGGACCTGTCGACAACGGCTAGTAGTAGTTCCGGTGAGCTCCGTGACTAATCCCCAGCTAAACTAGATCTAGGGTTAGGGTACGGTTAAAGTATGATGTAGCTAAGTATCTAGATCCTGCCTGCTTTGTGATGAACTAGTTTTTCATGCTTTGTATCTATGAAGAGTGAAATGCACTCGTTGATGAAATCTATGGCACCAGCTTGCTTCTAAAATTTTCAACATGGATTTGCAGCATCTACTCTAGGCAGACGAAGCTTGATGCTGCAAAACTCGTTTCCGGTGCAACCCATCCGCTTTTTTACCTTGGTACCACACACGGCAAGCCCATTTGTCCACCTCACAAGTTCATTAATTTTTCTTTAGATTTTCATTTCTCTGTTATTTATTTGTTAAATTTTCACATATTTGATGGCACACATTGAAAGAACATATTTGCCTCCCAATAGATTTTGGGTAATTGAGCACAACACTTATTTTGGGACTAACATTTCTGCATAGTGTTTTCAGGCATACAGCCCCATCATGGTATGGTGTACCACAAGGGACTCAACCATCTATACACCAATCTACATCGAGATCAGGCGTGTGAATCCAATGCCCATCTGTATTATCGATTTTTTTCCGACGCACATCTTAATAGCAGCAGCATCAGCAATGCAAATGGTATATGATCCCACATGACACAATTGACGAAACGATATTTGACACTCACAAGAAGGAAAGGCAGTTGGAACTGAAAGTTAATCGTGCTCCTTCTAGAGCAGCACAATGCTAACTAAAACCCAATTCAGTGGACAGGACACTTGAACAAATAACATAACTTGCAGCCAGTGGAACGTTGGGCTGCAACCTGCAACACATTATATTCTCCAACATAGAAGTACTAGGGTTCTCACAAAAGGCAAGAATAGTGTACGAGGAGCTAGTCCTGTTACATATAGCATCCTAATCCCAGTACCCACTAACTTGTGATTGGCAACTTCTAGGAAAGAAACACAGGAAATATCACCCAGCTTTTGCTACGACCAGCTGTTAGGAAAGAAATCCCAGCTCTCTTCTTTAATACAAGACCTTTCTGACACCCTTGGTTCTTCAAATAGAGTCTCTGTTCCACCCAAAATAGAACAAGGGTCAGGATGGACATATTTAGCATGACAAAATCTACACGGTGATATCACCAAGTAGCACACTCTAATGAACCTAGGCAAACAGGGATATCACAAAGATCATGTCTTAATTAAGTGCCAATGCCCGCAACATTGCAGTTAAAAGAAGAGTCAACTCCACTTTTTACACCCTGGTTATGCACTTGTGACACTGATTACCCCGCCGAGTGAAAAATTGTTTGTACAATCTCTTTAAAAAGTTTTGGACCCTCATTTTCTGATGCGTATCCATTGAGCAAGATGTGGGGTGATAAACGGGGTTCAAAGATATCAGAGCGACGAGAAGGAATGGAACAGATAGATAAGAGAAGTCTGGACATGAACTCCGATCTCTACAACTTTTGTTGGTCCTATCCAACAAAAACAAGCAAAATGATAAACTGCGGTAAACCATGTTCAAAGTCTCCTTGATGGGATATTTCGATAGAAGTTTCACTAGATGGGTAATATGTGTCACAAATGCAGAACTGGAGGGTAAAAAGTGGAAGACATTCTTAAAAAAAGGAACATCACATGATAGTAACATTTTCCATTTGCGCAAGTCATTTGAGATTTCCTTTGGAGTCTCATGTGCGCATGAAAGGCTGACAGTACAGAGCCAAAATGTCTGGTATCTAACTCAAATGCATGCTTTTTACAACTGAAGAACTCGATAGTTAAAAAACTTCTTATATTAATGCACTAGAAACGTAAAACAAATCATGCATGATCTTACAAATTGATTAACTAAGACAAGGACACATGCACATACAAAAAGATAAATTTACCTCACCTGTTCAACCAACATATCAAATTAACAGATCTCATATATGTTCAGAGTTTCTGATCCATCCATTTCCACCCAACTCCCCTGCCTACAAGCAGAAGAAGCAGAACAAAAAAATGAAAAAACAAGGAGAAGTTGGGCCAATGAGAAGGCAGGGTAAGCTTTTGTGACAAGTACAGTAAATGAAGCCACATCCATGTCAGGTACAGAGAATAATAAATAACCTTTAACAAGACATGTTAAGACTCTGCATATTCAGTCATCCAGAAATATTCATGAGAGAATCTGTACTAGCTTTGTCCAATGGCTCCACACAAAATATGAACAGATCGAGAAACCTCCGTGCAAAATGTGCATCGCTTAGTAGTCTTCGAATATAAAGATCTGGTACTTTTTTAAAATACATAAATAAAATACATGCTGCCATGAGTAAATGACTGGTATTAAGATGAGCATTATCTTGCACGGAAATGTATTGAATGGAAAAAAACAATAACAAGCTTTAAGCTTCCAAATGTGTCGATCGATTAACTATATCACACATCAGATGGTTTTGATATGTTCTTTTACAGTGTGATTGTTTTTACCAGTTTACAATTGTTAGAAAACTTCTGGTGAAAATACTAATATGAGCAAAGTATGTATTACAGAAATGGCCAAGCAGCAATAGCTATAGTTATATTTCTGTTCTAGACTTAATTTAGCCCAACAATAATTACATTTCCAAATTGCCATAAGATAACCATACCCATAAAGAGAGAAACAACTCAAGCTAGACCAAGTCGATCCTTAATCATAGAAACAAATATACATCAAACACACAACCAATAGTAACTGGAATGAATCTGTTTGCACGTGAGGTAAAGATGTATTACCTGCAGTATAGAAATTTCTGTAAGGATAATACAGCTTACTACTCCAGCAATTTCTTTTGGAAATTCTTATGAACTGCATCGAATCAAGTTGAAGCATGAAGTCACCAATATAAGTAGCCAGAACAATCGCATTTGACTCCTCGTCATACCCCACCATCCCTGCCATTTTGTGGTCGCTAGGCATTCCTTGTGGAAAGAGTCCATCTAGTTGAATGACTCTTGACTGCAGCACCCATCCAACAACATTGTCAGAGTTGGAGCTCCTCTTCCACAATTGGATGCCCAGATCCGACATGCTTGCGAAGCCAAGGCCACTATCATTTGTCCGTAAGAGCTGGAAGGAATAGTCGGCGGCACCATGGGCATCCACCGGCTGGGCATCCACCGGCTTCTCGATCACATCAAGACTTTGGCTTTCAATATCAAACGCAAGAATGTCACCTTCACATAACAACCAGAAAAGTGCATTCCTAATGAGGACACTGGGTCTTATCGGAAGAATCTCATCTGTAGTTGGCGTTGATGCAATATTTCCCCATGCACCAGACTTGGACTCGTAGAGGCAAGCGGACGCTTGTGTGTCTCCACCACACGTCAAAACTAACTTAAACGGGCTGGAGAAGCAATCGCCATGCACATGCCCATCTTCAGGATCAACACATAGCACCGCTGCGTGCCAGTCCCAGAAAGTGTCAGTTTCGGCATTGCCAAGCCCTGGTGGAAAAGGCACGCGTTGCTGCTGCCCGGTGAGGGGATCCCATACAACGGTCTCGCGCAGCCACTTGATAAAGACAGCGAGCCCATGTCGGCAGCCAAGGAAGTCCCTGCTACTCTTGGGCACGCAGAAGCGTGCAGCTGAGATGCGGTCAGGCTTTGTGTCCATGACAGGAACGAAGTTGTGTTTACTGCCAGTATACCCTACAAAGAAGCCCAACAGAGGAGGCTTTTGGTGGTGTTTCCGGAAGCGTTTGAGAAACCTGGGATCGGAGAGGATGCTGCGCCAGAGTGTGCAAACGAGGGAGGCCTGTGGGAGGGAGGATGGCTTTGGAGGGAGACGGAGTAGGATCTCCTCCAAGAGAATCTCATTGTCTAGCGGGTGCAACCTCCCCTGCGAGAAACTAGTATTGTCGGCGTCGAGGGCCTTGTATACTGGGTCGGTTGACGTTGTAGAACACCGCAGCCTCTTGGAAACCACAAATGTCGTGCTTTGAATGGGATCGACCCTGAACAGCAGCAGCAGTGAGAAGCAAATGCAATAATCAATGGCCATATTTCATTGATCAACATAGTTGCAAGCACAACAAATGTAATTTTTTTTCCTCTTCTAAGCCTTGTAAAAAAATTCATATAGTAATTCTCGAAAAGTTGGTGGTAAAGTAATTCCCATTTTTTATAGATCCGCCTCTGATGGCAAGCTACGGTTACATCTGTAAAAAGCTTCAAGAGATAAACAGGGAACCACGTCAAGCATTTATAGATAATTAGAAAGTCACATTGAAAAGGTTATTTCTAGATAGTAGGTTGAAATTTAGTCTAAGACATCCTACATCATTTGTGAGACATGCTGGTCGACTATACACTTTGCAAGATCAAGGAGTGTATGGATCTGAACATGAATCTACCACAGGTACAATGACAAATTAATCTAGGATCATTATATGCTTCCATACACGCTTTCTACTTATCCCTGCATCTGAGCATAGATCCTTATTCTCCGATATAGAAGCTGCTAATGAAGTGGTAAAGTAATTCCCAATTTTTGAAAGGATTTGGAGCCTGCACATTTCATATAGGAACACATCCGAGGTGACTCGATAATTAAGACAGGGGAATTAAACTCAGGACTATGTGTCATTTATGGGAAATGCTGGTCTACTGTGAACTTAGCAATATTAAGTCATGCTTCAACCTGAACAAGAATCTACAGCAGAACAGCAGACACCGGGACAAATTCAAGAACAGTATATGCCCTATGTTTTTCCTTCCTAAATCCCTGCATCTGAAACACACTAAAAAAAACCACTGGTGTTGCACGCTCTCCTCTCTCAAACACACTAATAAAATCAGTGCCCGAAAACATTCACAAACAAACAACGGAAAATGACATTCGATCCTACCCTTGGCCTTGGCGAATCTGAATGGAATTTAGGCAGCAGCTAGGGCTTACAATGGAATGGAGAGAGAGATAGGATGTTACCCTTGGGGAGTATCAGCATCTGTATCCATCATCTATCTCTCCGCTAACCCCGTCGCAGCAGGCTCTCCCCTCTCCACCACTGTCCAATCAATAAGCAAATCAAGCTAGGGTTTTCAGGCAGAGAATAGTGTAGAAGAAGGGGAGACGAAAAGGTCGAGAATTAGAGGAGGGAGAAGCGGCGGCCTGATCTACAACCGTCGGGCCGAGGTCGCCGGAGGCGGTGCCGCCCCTCGGTCTCTCGGTCGCCTGGGTCCGACCGCCGTCGTGAACTGGAGAGTGAAGTGGGGAGCTGAGCTGCCGCAGCTACGCATAGGACGGGTGTCATTAGCGCAAGGCCGACCTTCCGCACGGCCCAGCGATGGACGCGTGTCGCTACAGCTACCGGAGCACACGTTTTATTTCCTTTTTCTGTTCCGTGCGCAGGAGTAGCCTGATGCATGCGCCGATGCACGTCAGTTCAGTTCACGAATGGATCCAGCCTTTTTTTTCCCGTTAACGCACGCCTGTTTTTCTTTCCTACTACGTCTGAAAGGAAAAAAAAAGTCTATTCTAAACCTTGAACTTGTAGTGGTACGAAGGAATCAAACCCGAATTCAAAATCCCTGTCATTTGTATCTTAAATTGTGTGATACTGTAACACCCCGTCCTACTGAGATCGACGTGGCATTACACAAGTAATAGACTTGGTCGTCCTGGCCCACTTGTAAGGCGGTAGCGTGTGATGTTTGTTGTCCATCTAGTCGAGCGTTGTTATAAGCTCAAGGACATCCTGTAATCAGTATGAGATCTAAAATCAAAAGGGAAACTCTGTCTTCTTCCTCGTGTGCTTCCTCTCATCCCCTTCTCTATTTCTCTGATTCCTCATCCAAATTCTCCCGTGATCGTGCTCCAAATCAGGGGTCATCACAAATACCAGTCTAAATCAAACCTTGTAGATGTTTGGCAGACTGGGAAAAGGAGAATCCCGACTGGGAATACCCTTCGTCTCACTAACTAGTAGAGCCCACCTGTCATCTTTATCTCTTATCCCAATCCATCTTTCCCCATCTTTCTAAAAAAAAGAAAAACATCGGCCATAGGGTAAAGCTGGTATGGTGAGGGGCAGGGAGTCGGCCAGCCTGCTGATGCTTTCCATCCTTGTCTGGTCGGAGCTGAACTCGATGGGGAGGGGAAGGGGAGGGGGAAGGAGAGGTGGAGGAGCTACAGCATGGGCCCCGTCGCCACCGGCGGGAGCTCGCAAGAGCAGGTGGCGGACGGCTGTGCAGCGGAGTGGCAGCTCCCAGGGCTGGGCCGCACGAGCGTGTTGAGGCAGGTGGCCGGCTTCGAAGGTATGCAATTGTTTTGGTGGCGCCGACATGGGGTATTCTGCAGGTACCCGCCTAGACAGGGCAAGTGGTGTCGCGGGTGGAGGCTTTTGCGCGGCTACGAGCACGAGGAGGCGGTCCCATAGGCACGTGGCGTGGAAGGCGCCGTCGTGGCCGACGTGCACCACACCTTGGCCGAGCTTGTTAGTGTTGGCATGTGCCAGATTGGGGATGAAGATGAACCTTACATGTGGGCTAATATAGTCAGTGAGAGTAGCACTTTAGGTTTTTATTTTTTCTCTACCAAACAACCCAAGGTTTGATTTAGACCGGGATCACATAGTTCAGGGTAGAAACGACAGAAATTTCGAGTTCGTTGTTTGTTTCGCCGAACCACTACAAGTTCAAAGTTTAGAATAGACTTTTTCCACGCTGAAAACGTGCAGTTGTGAGTGTTGCTTTTTTAGCATTAAAAAACACGTGGTTTCTTTGTTAGTACTTTCATTTTTTCTTGTTCTACTTTTCATGATGTACTTCATATGTACCAAAGTACAAGTATAATGAAAATGGATGTTGGTATTTTGCCTAATATAGGCACAATCCATTTAATTTCATCCATGATATTTTTTTTGAAAATCCTAAAGATTCAATTGGTCCATTTATGCATGGCAAGGGGTGAAATAAAAATTTAGTCTCACCTTGCTAGTTTAGAGATAGTTGGACCTCCTTATCAGGGGTTGCTCCACTTGTTGTACATGCATGAGATAAGGAATCCCACATACGTGATCCTCCTCCTCCGCCCTCGCTCATTTCGCATCCTTTGTGTGTGCCTATAAAAGAGCAGTCGCTGCTCTCCAGAATAATACACATAAACGCCAAAACGATTCCAGAGCTTTGCACAGATCAAGGTTTTCCCCATCCCGTCTTACAGCATGCACCACGAGTTGGGACAGTAGGACTCCGAAACCCCACTTCTTGTGATCCTATACGGGAGAGCGGCGATAAGGTTTAATTTGGCGGGAGCACATTGCGCGACTACTGGCTTCAACTTCATCACGGACTTGGACGAGTTCTTCCCCGACGAGGACTTCTTCCCGGACATCATCAGCCTCTACGACAACATGGGCGACAACACCGTTAACGCGAACGGGTCTTCTTCCGTTGTGTCATAGGTTATCCTGTTTCTCCTACTTGAGATCATGATGCAATTTCTAGTTCTAGTATCGTGTCTAGAATTTATAATATCTCGCTATATTTTAGATGGCATGTCTAGTTTGTTTTCTTTAATTCTAGCCATGTTTTATCTTCAATTATTCTTGATTAATTTATGCGGAATTTTTTTATATTTCCAACAATCCAAAAACCTTATTATAGGAAAATTTCTCTTGTTGGCTTTGTTGCGTCTTTAAGGTCACGTCCGTTTGAGGGTGTGAATTTTAAGAGATGGCGTACCATAACAATTCCTTGGCTCACAACCATGAGATGCTTTGGTGCAACTAAAGGCAAGCCTGAAGGAGAGCTTACTCCCCTCGACGCGAAAGCTTTCGAGAAAGCCGACACTCTTGTGAGGGGAGCTATTATTGGTGTTCTTGGTGAGAATATTATTGAATCATATTTGTCCATAACTGCATGGATGCGCTTGAGGCCAAGTTTGCGGTCTCGGATGCATGTAGTGAATTATATGTCATGGAGCATTTCTATGACTATAAGATGGCTGATGAGCGCTCCGTTGTTAAGAAGGCTCATGAGATACAGTCCATTGCCAAGGAACTTGAGTAGTTCATGTATCTGTTACCCAGACAAGTTTATTGCTGGAGGCATCATTGTCAAACTTCCTCCATCATGGAGGAATTTTTCTACCTCCTTGAAACACAAGGGACATGCTTTTTCATCACGGGTCTCATTGATACTCTTGATGTCGAAGAAAATGCGACAACAAAAAACACACATGCTCGAGGTGCTGAGGGAGGTTCTAGCGCTAATTTGGTGCAGAAGAAAAACTTCCAACCCCACAAGTTCAAGAACAGGAACACGTTTGATGGCGAAGAAAAATTTGATTCGAAGAACAAGACCTCACAGTATACCAACTAAAAGAAGAAGACTGATACGAAGAAAGGAGTATGCCACGTCGGTGGTGATCCTGATCATTGGGCTCCAATTGCCCAAACCGCTTTGACAAGAGTTAGCAAGGGACGGGAGGCAAGAGTGTTATCATTGGAGATACTAAGATGAAAGATGATGGATATTGTATATTTCCTAGTATCCTTTCAGTACGTCATTCTCCTGAATGGTGGTTTACACAGGTGCCAACGTACATATTTGTGTTAATATCTCTATGTTTTTTTGTCGAGTCGTAGGGGCTGATACGTCCATTTTGCATCACTATTTTATATCATAATTTACTGTTATTCATTGATATATTTCATATTTAGAGATGATACTTATGTTATTTCATCTATTTTGCATGTTTAATGATTATTGGAGATTCGTGCACCGGAGTCAGAATTCTGCTGGAAAAAGCACCGTCAGAATGCAATATTTCGGAAGATCAGCAATTGACGGAAATTATACGAAAAATCCTATTTTTCCAGAAGACGAAGGGAGCCAGAAAGGGGAGCCGAGGAGGGCCGCCATGGGCCCACCTCATAGGCCGGCGCGGGCCCTGCCCTGGCCGCGCCGCCTTGTGAGGAGGGGGCCCACGACCCCCTCTGGCCTCCTCTCCTTCGTGTACTTCTTCGCCCCGAAAACCTAACCTCCAGAGGATAGTCGCGAAGAGTCACAGCCGCCTCTGCGGGGCGGAAAACACCAGAGAGAAAGAGCTCTCCGGCGGGCAGGAATCCGCCGGGGAAATTCCCTCCCGGAGGGGGAAATCGACGCCATCGTCACCGTCATCGAGCTGGGCATCATCTCCATCACCATCGTCATCATCTCCATCATCATCACCGCCATCTCCACCGCTGCACCTCGTCACCGCTGTAACAATTCGGATTGGATCTGGATTGTTTGATAGGGGAAACTCTCCCGGTGTTGATTTCTACTTGTTATTGATGCTATTGAGTGAAACCATTGAACCAAGGTTTATGTTCAGATTGTTATTCATCATCATATCACCTCTGATCATGTTCCATATGATGTCTCGTGAGTAGTTCGTTTAGTTCTTGAGGACATGGGTGAAGTCTAAATGTTAGTAGTGAATTATGGTTGAGTAATATTCAATGTTATGATATTTAAGTTGTGGTGTTATTCTTCTAGTGGTGTCATGTGAACGTCGACTACATGATACTTCACCTTCATGGGCCAAGGGGAATACATCTTGTACTCGTTTGCCAATTGTGGGGTTGTCGGAGTGACAGAAACCTAAACCCCCGTTGGTATATCGATGCAGGAGGGATAGCAGGATCTCAGAGTTTAAGGCCGTGGTTAGATTTATCTTAATTACTTTCTTGTAGTTGCGGATGCTTGCAAGGGGTATAATCACAAGTATGTATTAGTCCTAGGAAGGGCGGTGCATTAGCATAGGTTCACCCACACAACACTTATCAAAACAATGAAGATTAATCAGTTGTAGGAAGCGAAAGCACTAGAATAAATTCCCGTGTGTCCTCAAGAACGTTTGGTCATTATAAGTAAACAAAGCGGCTTGTCCTTTGTGCTAAAAAGGATTGGGCCGCTCGCTGCAATTATTTCTCTCGCATTTTACTTACTCGTACTTTATTCATCTCGCTATATCAAAACCCCCGAATACTTGTCTCGTGAGCATTTACGATGAATCCTTCATCGAAACTGCTTGTCAACACCTTCTACTCCTCGTTGGGTTCGACACTCTTACTTATCGAAGATACTACGATACACCCCCTATACTTGTGGGTCATCAAGACTATTTTCTGGCGCCTTTCCCGGGAGTGAAGCGCTATTGGTAAGTGGAATTGGTAAGGAAAACCTTTACTGTTTGTGCTGATTTTATTTCTGCCTGCTGCTATAAGTCATTATGGAGAGATCTTCTCTTGAATTTCTATTTGGGAAATCTACTACTACTGCAACGGTAGTGGATGAGGCGTCAGGTGAGGAAGTAATACAATATAAAATACCTATGAAAATTATTGAATGTTTTATGGATAACCGCTATGAAGGGGATGGAACTGTCCATCCTGGTGATCATTTACTGTTTTTACATGAATTATGCGGGTTATTCAAATGTGCAGGTATTGCTATGAATGAAGTTAGAAAGAAACTATTCTCTATATCGCTGTCTGGTAAAGCGGCGCATTGGTATAAATTGCTGAAGAATGGTGATTCTCTTGATTGGGAGGACATTGTGCCCTTATTTTATTCTACATTCTATCCTCCAAGTGAAATTCACAGATATCGGAACCGCATATATAATTTCTGGCCTCATGATGGAGAGAGTATTGCCCAAGCATGGGGGAGATTGAAGTCTTTAATGCTCAAATGCCCCATTCATGAGCTCCCTGGTAATATTATTATTGATAATTTCTATGCAAGACTTTCTTTTCAAGACAAGACCTTGCTGGATACTTCTTGTTCTGGATCATTTACACGCAACAAAGAAGAGTTTAAAAGGGACCTTCTAAATCGGATTCAGGAGAATACTGAAGGATGGGAGAACGACAAAGATAGAGAGTCAGGTATAAATTATGATTATAAATGCATTGAAGCTTTTATGGATACTAATAAATTTCGTAATATGAGTGCTACTTATAGTCTTGATTCTCAAGTTGTTGCAAATCTTTATAGAGCTTTTGCCTCTCATTATGAATTGCCTAAGAAGAATTTTGATAAGTATCATGAACCGTATAAAGATAAAATTGATTCATCTATAAACAAATGTGTAGTAATTGAAACTGTTGATCATGTTATTCCTGAAGCTTATATTGAAAAAACTCCGTTCCCTGCTAAAATGAAGGAGTACTCTGTTATAAATAGTGCGGTTAATAAAAGTGAAAAGAAACCTATAGAACCTGAAGAGCAAATAAAAGTTGAACCTGCTATTGCGATAGTTAAAGATCTTGTGACTGAAAATGTGGAAGATGGTCATATTATTTTCTATGAAGATGCTTCTAATATTGTTTCGCATCCTAATAAGTCTAGAAAAACTAGTGTTCCTATGCTATCTGTTAGAATTGGTGATCATTGTTATTATGGTTTATGTGATATTGGTGCAAGTATTAGTGCTATTCCTTATGAGCTTTACAAGGAGATTATGCACGAAATTGGTTCTTGTGAACTTGAAGATATTGATGTGGTTATTCGGCTAGCTAATAGAGAAACTATCTCTCCAATTGGTATTGTTCGAGATGTGGAAGTTCTATGTGGTAAGATTAAATATCCTGCTGACTTTTTGGTACTTGGTTCTGCTGCTAGTAAGTATTGTCCTATCATTTTTGGTAGACCTTTTCTAAATACTTGTGGAGCTGTTATAGATTGCAAGAAGGAGAAAATTTTGACTAAATTTGCTGGGGAATCTTATGAGTTTAATTTCTCTAAATTTGCCAAAACTCCTTATAAAGCTGATTCGCCTAATAATGATTTTAGAGTTGAATAAGTAGTGCGTCTATTGCTCTTGCTCCTAATAATCCTTTACAGCAACATTTGGAGAATAGTGAGAGCGAAGTCTTTAGGGAAGAAAGAAATGAGCTTGATGAAATTTTCCTTCGTCAACCTATTCTTAAACATGACTTGCCAGTTGAAGATTTAGGTACAACACCACCACCAAAGGAAGATCCTATTTTTGATTTAAAACCATTGCCTGATAATCTTAAATATGCTCATATTGATGATAAGAAAATATATCCTGTTATTATTAGTTCTAAGCTTTCAGAGATTGAGGAAGAAAGGTTATTGGAAATATTGAAGAAACACCGAGGAGCTATTGGCTACACTCTTGATGATTTGAAGGGGATATCTCCCTCTATTTGCCAACATGCTATCAATATGGAAGATGATGCAAAGCCTGTTGTTGAACATCAGCGTCGTCTAATTCCGAAGATGAAGGATGTGGTAAGGAATGAGGTATTAAAACTTCTTGAAGCTGGTATTATATATCCTATTGCTGATAGTAGATGGGTTAGTCTTGTGCATTGTGTTCCTAAGAAAGGAGGAATGACTGTTGTACCTAATGATAATGATGAGCTTATCCCTCAAAGAGTAGTTGTAGGGTATAGAATGTGCATTGATTATCGAAAAGTTAATAAGGTTACTAAGAAAGATCATTACCCTTTACCCTTTATCGATCAAATGTTAGAAAGGTTGTCTAAAAACACTCATTTTTTGCTTTCTTGATGGTTATTTTGGGTTTTCACAAATTGCCGTTAAAACTAAAGATCAAGAGAAAACCACTTTCACTTGTCCTTATGGAACTTATGCTTATAGACGTATGCCTTTTGGTTTATGTAATGCTCCTGCTACTTTTCAAAGATGCATGTCCGCTATTTTTCATGGCTTTTGCGAGAGTATTGTAGAGGTATTCATGGATGATTTTCTGTCTATGGGAATTCTTTTGATAATTGCTTGCGAAACCTCGATAAAGTTTTGCAGAGATGTGAAGAAACTAACCTTGTTCTCAATTGGGAGAAATGCCACTTTATGGTTACTGAAGGAATTGTATTAGGACATAAAATTTCCGAGAGAGGTATTGAAGTTGATAGAGCTAAAGTTGAAGCAATTGAGAAGATGCCCTATCCGAGGGATGTTAAAGGTATTCGTAGTGTTCTCGGTCATGCTGGGTTTTATAGGAGATTTATTAAAGATTTCTCCAAGATTTCAAAGCCTCTTACTAATCTTCTTCAAAAAGATGTACCTTTTATTTTTGATGATGATTGTTGATGCGCGTATAATTGACACGTTCGTCGGGAACCCCAAGAGGAAGGTGCGATGCGCACAGCAGTAAGTTTTCCCTCAGTAAGAAACCAAGGTTTAATCGAACCAGTAGGAGTCAAGAAGCACGTTGAAGGTTGATGGTGGCGGAATGTAATGCGGCGCAACACCGGGATTCCGGCGCCAACGTGGAACCCGCACAACACAACCAAAGTACTTTGCCCCAACGAAACGAGTGAGGTTGTCAATCTCACCGGCTTGCTGTAACAAAGGATTAACCGTATTGTGTGGAAGATGATTGTTTGCGTAAAACGAGTAAAGAACAAGTATTGCGACGAGATTTGTATTTCAGTATAAAAGAATGGACCGGGGTCCACAGCTCACTAGAGGTGTCTCTCCCATAAGATAAAAGCATGTTGGGTGAACAAATTACAGTCGGGCAATTGACAAATAGAGAGGGCATAACAATGCACATACATGACATGATAAATATAGTGAGATTTAATTGGGCATTACGACAAAGTACATAGACCGCTATCCAACATGCATCTATGCCTAAAAAGTCCACCTTCAGGTTATCATCCGAACCCCTTCCGGTATTAAGTTGCAAAACAACAGATAATTGCATTAAGTATGGTGCGTAATGTAATCAATAACTACATCCTTAGACATAGCATCAATGTTTTATCCCTAGTGGCAACAAGCACATCCACAACCTTAGAACTTTCTCGTCACCGTCCCGCATTTAATGGAGGCATGAACCCACTATCGAGCATAAATACTCCCTCTTGGAGTTAAGAGCAAAAACTTGGCCGAGCCTCTACTAATAACGGAGAGCATGCAAGATCATAAACAACACATAGGTAATAACTTGATAATTAACATAACATAGTATTCTCTATCCATCGGATCCCGACAAACACAACATATAGTATTACAGATAGATGATCTTGATCATGTTAGGCAGCTCACAAGATCCAACAATGAAGCACAATGAGGAGAAGACAACCATCTAGCTACTGCTATGGACCCATAGTCCAGGGGTGAACTACTCACTCATCACTCCGGAGGCGACCATGGTAGTGAAGAGTCCTGCGGGAGATGAATCCCCTCTCCGGCAGGGTGCCGGAGGAGATCTCCAGAATCCCCCGAGATGGGATTGGCGGCGGCGGCGTCTCAGTAAGGTTTTCCGTATCGTGGCTCTCGGATGCGGGGGTTTCGCGACGAAGGCTATTTGTAGGCGGAAGGGCAACGCGGGGGGCCACACGAGGCCCCCACACGCCAGGCTGGCGCGGCCAAGACCTAGGCCGCGCCGCCCTAGTGTGGCGGCGCCTCGTGGCCCCACTTCCTTTCCCCCTCGGTCTTTTGGAAGCTTCGTGGCAAAATAGGACCCTGGGCGTTGATTTCGTCCAATTCCGAGAATATTTCTTTACTAGGATTTCTGAAACCAAAAACAGCAGAAAACAGCAACTGGCTCTTCGGCATCTTGTTAATAGGTTAGTTCCGGAAAATGCACGAATATGACATAAAGTGTGCATAAAACATGTAGATATCATCAATAATGTGGCATGGAACATAAGAAATTATCGATACGTCGGAGACGTATCAGCATCCCCAAGCTTAGTTCTGCTCGTCCCGAGCAGGTAAACGATAACAAAGATAATTTCTGGAGTGACATGCCATCATAACCTTGATCATACTATTGTAAATATATGTAATGAATGCAGCGATCAAAACAATGGTAATGACATGAGTAAACAACTGAATCATAAAGCAAAGACTTTTCATGAATAGTACTTCAAGACAAGCATCAATAAGTCTTGCATAAGAGTTAACTCATAAAGCAATAAATCAAAGTAATGGTATTGAAGCAACATAAAGGAAGATTAAGTTTCAGCGGTTGCTTTCAACTTATAACATGTATATCTCATGGGTAATTGTCAACATAGAGTAATATAACAAGTGCAATATGCAAGTATGTAGGAATCAATGCACAGTTCACACAAGTGTTTGCTTCTTGAGGTGGAGAGAAATAGGTGAACTGACTCAACATTAAAAGTAAAAGAAAGGTCCTTCAACGAGGAAAGCATCGATTGCTATATTTGTGCTAGAGCTTTTATTTTGAAAACATGAAACAATTTTGTCAACGGTAGTAATAAAGCATATGAGTTATGTAAATTATATCTTACAAGTTGCAAGCCTCATGCATAGTATACTAATAGTGCCCGCACCTTGTCCTAATTAGCTTGGACTACCGGATCATCGTAATACACATGTTTTAACCAAGTGTCACAATGGGGTACCTCCATGCCGCCTGTACAAAGGTCTAAGGAGAAAGCTCGCATTTTGGATTTCTCGCTTTTGATTATTCTCAACTTAGACATCCATATCGGGACAACATGGACAACAGATAATGGACTCCTCTTTAATGCATAAGCATGTGGCAACAATTAGTGTTCTGATATGAGATTGAGGATATATGTCCAAAACTGGAACTTCCACCATGATTCATGGCTTTAGTTAGCGGCCCAATGTTCTTCTCTAACAATATGTATGCTCCAACCATTAAGGTGGTAGATCTCTCTTACTTCGGACAAGACGGACATGCATAGCAACTCACATGATATTCAACAAAGAGTAGTTGATGGCATCCCCGTAAACATGGTTATCGCACAACAAGCAACTTAATAAGAGATAAAGTGCATAAGTACATATTCAATACCACAATAGTTTTTAAGCTATTTGTCCCATGAGCTATATATTGCAAAGGTGAATGATGGAAATTTTAAAGGTATCACTCAAGCAATTTACTTTGGAATGGCGGAGAAATACCATGTAGTAGGTAGATATGGTGGACACAAATGGCATAGTGGTTGGCTCAAGGATTTTGGATGCATGAGAAGTATTCCCTCTCGATACAAGGTTTAGGCTAGCAAGGTTATTTGAAACAAACACAAGGATGAACCGGTGCAGCAAAACTCACATAAAAGACATATTGTAAACATTATAAGACTCTACACCGTCTTCCTTGTTGTTCAAAACTCAATACTAGATATTATCTAGACTTTAGAGAGACCAAATATGCAAACCAAATTAGCAAGCTCTAAGTGTTTCTTCATTAATGGGTGCAAAGTATATGATGCAAGAGATTAAACATGAGCAAAACAATTGCCAAGTATCAAATTATTCAAGACATTTTAGAATTACTACATGTAGCATTTCCCGATTCCAACCATATAACAATTTAACGAAGAAGATTCAACCTTCGCCATGAATACTATGAGTAAAGCCTAAGGACATATTTGTCCATATGCAACAACGGAGCGTGTCTCTCTCCCACACAATGAATGCTAGGATCCATTTATTCAAACAAAAACAAAAACAAAAACAAACCGACGCTCCAAGCAAAGCACATAAGATGTGACGGAATAAAAATATAGTTTCAGGGGAGGAACCTGATAATGTTGTCGATGAAGAAGGGGATGCCTTGGGCATCCCCAAGCTTAGACGCTTGAGTCTTCTTAGAATATGCAGGGGTGAACCACCGGGGCATCCCCAAGCTTAGAGCTTTCACTCTCCTTGATCATATTGCATCATACTCCTCTCTTGATCCTTGAAAACTTCCTCCACACCAAACTCGAAACAACTCATTAGAGGGTTAGTGGACAATAAAAATTAACATGTTCAGAGGTGACACAATCATTCTTAACACTTCTGTACATTGCATAAGGCTACTGGACATTAATGGATCAACGAAATTCATCCAACATAGCAAAAGAGGCAATGCGAAATAAAAGGCAGAATCTGTCAAAACAGAACAGTTCGTAAAGACGAATTTTAAAATGGCACCAGACTTGCTCAAATGAAAATTCTCAAATTGAATGAAAGTTGCGTACATATCTGAGGATCACGCACGTAAATTGGCTTGATTTTCTGAGCTACCTACAGGGAGGCAGGTCGAAATTCGTGACAGCAAAGAAATCTGAAACTGCGCAGTAATCCAAATCTAGTATGAACTTTACTATCAAAGACTTTACTTGGCACAACAAAACACAAAACTAAGATAAGGAGAGGTTGCTACAGTAGTAAACAACTTCCAAGACTCAAATATAAAATAAAAATACTGTAGTAAAAACATGGGTTGTCTCCCATAAGCGCTTTTCTTTAACGCCTTTCAGCTAGGCGCAGAAAGTGTATGTCAAGTATTATCAAGAGACGAAGCATCAACATCATAATTTGTTCTAATAATAGAATCAAAAGGTAACTTCATTCTTTTTCTAGGGAAGTGTTCCATACCTTTCTTGAGAGGAAATTGATATTTAATATTACCTTCATATCAATAGTAGCACCAACGGTTCGAAGAAAAGGTCTTCCCAATATAATGGGGCAAGATGCATTGCATTCAATATCCAAGACAACAAAATCAACGGGGACAAGGTTATTGTTAACCATAATATGAACATTATCAACTCTCCCCAAAGGTTTCTTTTTAGCATTATCAGCGAGATTAACATCCAAATAACACTTTTTCAATGGTGGCAAGTCAAGCATATCATAGACTTTCTTAGGCATAACAGAAATACTTGCACCAAGATCACATAAAGCATTACAACCAAAATCATTGACCCTCATTTTAATGATGGGCTCCCAACCATCCTCTAGCTTTCTAGGAATAGAAGTTTCAAGTTTTAGTTTCTCTTCTCTAGCTTTTATGAGAGCATTTGTAATATGTTTTGTAAAGGCCAAGTTTACAGCGCTAGCATTGGGACTCTTAGGAAGTTTTTGTAAGAACTTTATAACTTCAGAGATGTGGCAATCATCAAAATCTAAATCATTATGAGCTACAGCAATGGGATCATCATCCCAAATGTTGGAAAAAAATTCAGCAGTTTTATCACATGCAGTTTCAGCAGTTTTAGCAGTTTCAGGCAATTTTGCACGCTTTGCACTAGGAGTAGTAACATTGCCAACACCAATTATTTTATCATTGATAGTAAGAGGTGCAGCAACATGTGAATCATTAGCATTGCTAGTGGTGGTAATAGTTCAAACTTTAGCTATATTTTTCTCTTTAGCTAGTTTTTCATTTTCTTCTCTATCCCACCTAGCACGCAATTCAACCATTAGTCTTATATTCTCATTAATTCTAACTTGGATGGCATTTGCTGTAGTAACAATTTTATTTTCAATATCCTCAGGTTTAGTAGCCATTTTATTAATTAAAGAAGATTGTGACGCAGACATGTATGAGATTCGGTTTTCAGCATTTGCAAGTTTAGTTTGCAACCCAGAAATCTCCATATTCAGATTTTCAAGTTGATTCCCTATATTCTTCAACAAGGTAGATTGTTCATTCATAGTTTTAGTAAACAATTTATTTTTCTCATATTGTGATTGCATAAAGCTCTTGGTGGATCTTTCAATTTCTAACATATTTTCCTCATTAGGTGAAACATATCTACCATAAGAGTTACCATTAGCAGGATATGGCCTAGAATCTTGAGCAACCAATGAAGCTAACGGAACATTATTAGGATCAACATTAGTCCTATCATTCACAAGCATAGACATAATAGCATCAATCTTATCATTCAAGGAAGAGGATTCTTCAACAGAATTTACCTTCTTACCTTGTGGAGCTCTTTCCGTGTGCCATTCAGAGTAATTAATCATCATATTATCAAGGAGCTTTGTTGCTTCACCAAGAGTGATGGACATAAAGGTACCTCCAGCAGCTGAATCCAATAAATTCCGCGAAGAAAAATTTAGTCCTGCATAAAAGGTTTGGATGATCATCCAAGTAGTCGATCCATGGGTTGGGCAATTTTTAACCAAAGATTTCATTCTTTCCAAAGCTTGAGCAACATGTTCATTATCCAATTGTTTAAAATTCATTATGCTACTTCTCAAAGATATAATTTTAGCAGGGGGATAATATCTACCAATAAAAGCATCCTTGCATTTAGTCCAGGAATCAATACTATTCTTAGGCAGAGATAACAACCAATCTTTAGCTCTTCCTCTTAATGAGAAAGGAAACAATTTTAATTTTATAATGTCACCATCTACATCCTTATACTTTTGCATTTCACACAATTCAACAAAGTTATTGAGATGGGCAGCAGCATCATCGGAACTAACACCGAGAAAATTGCTCTCGCATAACAAGATTCAATAAAGCGGGTTTAATTTCAAAGAATTCTGCTGTAGTAGCAGGTGGAGCAATAGGTGTGCATAGGAAATCATTATTATTTGTGGTTGTGAAGTCACACAACTTAGTATTTTCAGGGGTGGCCATTTTAGCAGTAGTAAATAAAGCAAACTAGATAAAATAAATGCAAGTAAACTAATTTTTTTTGTGTTTTTGATATAGAGTGCAAGACAGTAAATAAAGTAAAGCTAGCAACTAATTTTTTTGTGTTTTGATATAAGTGCAGCAAACAAGTAAGTAAATAAAATAAAGCAAGACAAAAACAAAGTAAAGAGATTGGATTGTGGAGACTCCCCTTGCAGCGTGTCTTGATCTCCCCGGCAACGGCGCCAGAAAACAGTCTTGATGCGCGTATAATTGACACGTTCGTTGGGAACCCCAAGAGGAAGGTGCGATGCGCACAGCAGTAAGTTTTCCCTCAGTAAGAAACCAAGGTTTAATCGAACCAGTAGGAGTCAAGAAGCACGTTGAAGGTTGATGGTGGCGGAATGTAATGCGGCGCAACACCAGGGATTCCGGCGCCAACGTGGAACCTGCACAACACAACCAAAGTACTTTGCCCCAACGAAACAGTGAGGTTGTCAATCTCACCGGCTTGCTGTAACAAAGGATTAACCGTATTGTGTGGAAGATGATTGTTTGCAGAAAACAAGTAAAGAACAAGTATTGCAGCAGATTTGTATTTCAGTATAAAAGAATGGACCGGGGTCCACAGTTCACTAGAGGTGTCTCTCCCATAAGATAAAAGCATGTTGGGTGAACAAATTACAGTCGGGCAATTGACAAATAGAGAGGGAATAACAATGCACATACATGACATGATAAATATAGTGAGATTTAATTGGGCATTACGACAAAGTACATAGACCGCTATCCAGCATGCATCTATGCCTAAAAAGTCCACCTTCAGGTTATCATCCGAACC
The DNA here is from genome assembly GCF_022539505.1 of Lolium rigidum. Taxonomy (NCBI): domain Eukaryota; kingdom Viridiplantae; phylum Streptophyta; class Magnoliopsida; order Poales; family Poaceae; genus Lolium; species Lolium rigidum. The sequence continues at coordinate 140,229,776 of NC_061514.1, forward strand.
CCTTCCAGTATTAAGTTGCAAAACAACAGACAATTGCATTAAGTATGGTGCGTAATGTAATCAATAACTACATCCTTAGACATAGCATCAATGTTTTATCCCTAGTGGCAACAACACATCCACAACCTTAGAACTTTCGTCACATCGTCCCAGATTTAATGGAGGCATGAACCCACTATCGAGCATAAATACTCCCTCTTGGAGTTAAGAGCAAAAACTTGGCCAGAGCCTCTACTAATAACGGAGAGCATGCAAGATCATAAACAACACATAGGTAATAACTTGATAATTAACATAACATAGTATTCTCTATCCATCGGATCCCGACAAACACAACATATAGTATTACGGATAGATGATCTTGATCATGTTAGGCAGCTCACAAGATCCAACAATGAAGCACAATGAGGAGAAGACAACCATCTAGCTACTGCTATGGACCCATAGTCCAGGGGTGAACTACTCACTCATCACTCCGGAGGCGACCATGGCCGTGAAGAGTCCTCCGGGAGATGAATCCCCTCTCCGGCAGGGTGCCGGAGGAGATCTCCAGAATCCCCCGAGATGGGATTGGCGGCGGCGGCGTCTCAGTAAGGTTTTCCGTATCGTGGCTCTCGGTACTGGGGGTTTCGCGACGAAGGCTATTTGTAGGCGGAAGGGCAACGCGGGGGGCCACACGAGGGCCCCCACACGCCAGGCTGGCGCGACCAAGACCTAGGCCGCGCCGCCCTAGTGTGGCGGCGCCTCGTGGCCCCACTTCCTTTCCCCCTCGGTCTTCTGGAAGCTTCGTGGCAAAATAGGACCCTGGGCGTTGATTTCGTCCAATTCCGAGAATATTTCTTTGCTAGGATTTCTGAAACCAAAAACAGCAGAAAATAGCAACTGGCTCTTCGGCATCTCGTTAATAGGTTAGTTCCAGAAAATGCACGAATATGACGTAAAGTGTGCATAAAACATGTAGATATCATCAATAATGTGGCATGGAACATAAGAAATTATCGATACGTCGGAGACGTATCAATTGTAAGGAAGCTTTTGAAACTCTAAAGAAAGCCTTAACAACTGCTCATGTAGTTGAACCTCCTGATTGGAACTTACCTTTTGAAATTATGTGTGATGCTAGTGATTTTGCTGTAGGCGCTATTCTTGGACAGCGAGTAGATAAAAAATTAAATGTTATTCATTATGCTGGCAAGACTCTTGATGCTGCTCAAAGAAATTATGCTACAACTGAAAAAGAATTGTTAGCTGTAGTCTTTGCTTGTGACAAGTTTAGATCCTTTATTGTTGATTCAAAAGTCACGATTCATACTGATCATGCTGCAATTAGATACCTTATGACAAAGAAAGATGCTAAGCCAAGGCTTATTAGATGGGTACTTCTTTTGCAAGAATTTGATTTACATATTATAGATAGGAAAGGTGCTGATAATCCTGTTGCTAATAATTTGTCTAGATTGGAAAATATTACTTATGATCCTGTTCCTGTTAATGATAGTTTTCCAAATGAACAATTGGCTGTAATAAAGGTGAGCTCGCGAGATAGTCCTTGGTACGCTGATTATGCTAACTTTATTGTTTCCAAGTACTTGCCTCCAACCTTTTCAGCTCAGCAAAGGAGAAAATTCTTTTATGACTTGAGGCATTATTTTTGGGATGACCCACATTTGTATAAAGAAGGAGTGGATGGTATTATGCGAAGATGTGTTCCTGAATATGAACAACAAGAGATATTGAGTAAATGTCATGGTAGTGCTTATGGAGGACATCATGCTGGAGATAGAACTGCGCAAAAGGTTCTACAATCAGGTTTCTATTGGCCAACTCTCTTCAAAGATGCAAGGAAGTTTATTTTATCTTGTGATGAATGTCAAAGGGTTGGTAATATCTCCAGACGCAATGAAATGCCTATGAATTATACTCTTGTTATTGAACCATTTGATTGTTGGGGATTCGACTTCATGGGTCCTTTCCCTTCTTCAGAAGGTAACACTCATATACTTGTTACTATTGATTATGTTACTAAATGGGTAGAAGCTATACCCACAAAAAGTGCTGATGGTGAGACTTCTTTAAAAATGCTTTTAGATATTATTTTTCCTAGATTTGGAGTACCTAGATATATTATGACTGATGGAGGTTCTCATTTTATTCATGGAGGTTTTAGAAAAACTCTTGCTAAGTATGGTATTAATCATAGAATTGCTTCCGCTTATCATCCTCAAACTAGCGGGCAAGTAGAATTATCAAATAGAGAGATTAAATCTATTTTGGGAAAGACTGTTAATAAATCTAGAAAGAACTGGGCTATTAAATTGAAGGACGCACTATGGGCTTATAGAACTGCTTATAAAAATCCCATGGGTATGTCACCTTATAAAATGGTTTATGGAAAAGCATGTCATTTACCTTTAGAACTAGAGCACAAAGCTTATTGGGCTGTGAGAGAACTTAATAAAGATTTCAAACTTGCTGGTAAGAAGAGACTGCTACAATTGAGTTCTTTAGATGAATGGAGAAGTGAAGCATATGAAAATGCTAAACTCTTTAAGGAGAAAGTTAAGAAATGGCATGATAGAAGAATTATCAAAAGAGAATTTAATGTTGGGGATAAAGTCCTATTGTATCGGTCTCGTCTCAGATTCTTTGCAGGTAAGTTGCTCTCAAAGTGGGAAGGACCATATATCATTGTGGAGGTGTATCGTTCAGGGGCAATTAAAATTAGCTCTCTGCAAGGTGATGCCACACAAGTAGTTAATGGACAAAGACTCAAGCATTATATCTCTGGAGATTCTTATAATGAAGATGTTGATATTATCCAAGTGGTGACTCCGGAAGCTTTCATCAAAGGTCAAACTGACAGTTCTGCAGAGTTCGACTTTGAGTAGGTAACAGTACTGGATCAGCACCATGGTCTCCAACAACAAAGACAAGGAGCCTATGGAGGAAGATATTCAAGATTTTGAGCTGAAAGAAGAATTCAAGGAAGAAGTGGAGGAAGACTCGTGTGCATACCCGCGTGATACCATTGCAAGCATCGAGGTGGTGGAGAACCCTTTTAATGCAAAGAAGAGCGCAAGAATTCGCACCGGAGGAAGATTTCCACGTCACTACCTAGCTCCAAAGACATCTTCTCCAGGCACTTACCAACCCTTCCGCAATCTAATTTACAATAATCAAATTGAAAGGATTCCCAAGGCAGCATTGCCTAGCAATTGGGATATAGATCGTTCTAACACTGCAGGAAGGATGAAGCCTGAAACTGAAGAGTGGGGAAATAACTCCAAGAGTTGGGACTCGCCATCGGACATACTTCTTAACCGCGTCGAGCACAATTCGGAGATGATCCGCAACCTCATGTACAAGATTGATGAGCTTCAGGAGCTTGTTGAGAAGCTTGTCAAGAATTCACCATCACCACCAAAGGAGTAATTCATCATCGGTATTGGCACCCCCTTGGTTTGTTCCAAGCTTGGGGAGTGCCGCGGTATCACATCATCACTATCTTTTACCTTTTTATTATCAAGTAGTGTCATATCATGAGTAGGGAAGTTATCATATAAGATGTGTTGCGGTATGGAAGTATCTCTCTTTAGTTGGTTATCTATGTATCACTTGGTGTGAGTTATCGTTATGGAATATTAATGAGAAGTTCTATCATTTACATATTGCACATCTTATTTTAGTTTGAAATCTCTATTATATGATTGATCTTGTTGTTAAGTATTGGTATCACTTTGGGGGCATTGAGTAAATCTATTTGGTTTTGGCAAACTTAGCATTGGTCAATAGCAACAACACTTTGAGTTTAAGTAGAGAACAAATACATGTAGATATGTTGTTTCATTATCTTTCTTTCTTGTTAGCTATGAGCTTAGTATTCTGAAGTTAAAATTGTTTGTGCTTACAAGGAAGATGCATGATTGTTTCTATCACATGTATATTTGTTTGCTTCCCTCAACTCTTATGCTTGCTAATTAACCTTGCTAGCCAAAGACCTGTACTGAGAGGGAATGCCTCTAGTGCATCCAAACTTTAACCCAAACCTATGCCATTTGTGTCCACTATAACTACCTATTATGTGGTATTTCCTACCACTCCAAGTAAATACTTCATGTGCTACCTTTAAACAATTCAAAACTTTATTACTCCTTATTTGTGTCAATGTTTTATAGCTCATGAGGAACTATGTGGTGTTTATCTTTCAATCTTGTTGGGCAACTTTCACCAATGGACTAGTGGCTTCATCCACTTATCCAATAACTTTGCAAAAAGAGCTGGCAATGGGGTTCCCAGTCCTAAATTAATTAACTTTCGTAATTTTACAAACAGACACTCCTCCATGGTATGTGATTGTTGGACGGCACCCGAGGATTCGGTTAGCCATGGCTTGAGAAAGCAAAGGAGGGGAGGAGTGTCATCTAAATAAAACTAAAATAAAAAGACACTCCTTCATGGTATGAGATTGCTGGCAGGCACCCGAGGATTCGGTTAGCCATGGTTTGTGAAAGCAAAGGTTGGAAGGAGTGTCAACCAAAAAGAAAACTTTATGGGAGCCGCTCTTTGAGAGTTTGTCTGGCAAGGGGGTTAGAGTACCCACTACCAGTCGTTGACAACAACAAACACCCCTCAAAACTTTACTTTTATGCTCTCTATATGATTTCAAAACTTGAAAAGCTCTAGCACATGATTTAATCCCTGCTTCCCTCTGCGAAGGGCCTATCTTTTATTTTATGTTGAGTCAGTAAACCTATTTCCCTCCATCTTGAGCAAGCAATTGAGTTGTTGTGATCCAACCATCTATATTGTGATCTATTTAATCATGCCTTTTATTCTTCCTTGTTTAGTACAAGTTTTATCTGATGAATATAGCTTTGAAGATTATCAATGATTATGAGAAGATTATTATGATTGAGTATGCAAATTTTGCTATAAGCCTTAATATAAGAGCGCTGCTCGATAAATAAGTACAATCTGTTAAATGTTCTTTGACCAAGAACGAAGTTTGCCATCACCAATTATGATTTCCCATGCACCTTTATTTGTGATCTCCTTTTACTTGTTTCAAGTTGAATCATATTGGGAAGTTGTTCACTAGAATGCCTTGTGTGAATTAATATGATGCTTCTTGTCCGTATTTTATTTATCACTCTTCACTCCATAAACATGTGGTCTTGTTTACTGAGTTCAGTTTCGCTTGGGGACAAGCAAAGTCTAAGCTTGGGGGGAGTTGATACGTCCATTTTGCATCACTATTTTATATCATAATTTACTGTTATTCATTGATATATTTCATATTTAGAGATGATACTTATGTTATTTCATCTATTTTGCATGTTTCATGATTATTGGAGACTCGTGCACCGGAGTCAGAATTCTGCTGGAAAAAGCACCGTCAGAATGCAATATTTCGGAAGATCAGCAATTGACGGAAATTATACGAAAAATCCAATTTTTCCAGAAGACGAAGGGAGCCAGAAAGGGGAGCCGAGGAGGGCCGCCATGGGCCCACCTCATAGGCCGGCACGAGCCCTGCCCTGGCCGCGCCGCCTTGTGAGGAGGGGGCCCACAACCCCCTCTGGCCTCCTCTCCTTCGCGTACTTCTTCGCCCCGAAAACCTAAGCTCCAGAGGATAGTCGCGAAGAGTCACAGCCGCCTCTGCGGGGCGGAAAACACCAGAGAGAAAAGAGCTCTCCGGCGGGCAGGAATCCGCCGGGGAAATTCCCTCCCGGAGGGGGAAATCGACGCCATCGTCACCGTCATCGAGCTGGGCATCATCTCCATCACCATCGTCATCATCTCCATCATCATCACCGCCATCTCCACCGCTGCACCTCGTCACCGCTCGTAACAATTCGGGTTGGATCTTGATTGTTTGATAGGGGAAACTCCCCGGTGTTGATTTCTACTTGTTATTGATGCTATTGAGTGAAACCATTGAACCAAGGTTTATGTTCAGATTGTTATTCATCATCATATCACCTTTGATCATGTTCCATATGATGTCTCGTGAGTAGTTCGTTTATTTCTTGAGGACATGGGTGAAGTCTAAATGTTAGTAGTGAATTATGGTTGAGTAATATTCAATGTTATGATATTTAAGTTGTGGTGTTATTCTTCTAGTGGTGTCATGTGAACGTCGACTACATGATACTTCACCTTCATGGGCCTAGGGGAATACATCTTGTACTCGTTTGCCAATTGCGGGGTTGCCGGAGTGACAGAAACCTAAACCCCCGTTGGTATATCGATGTAGGAGGGATAGCGGGATCTCGAGTTTAAGGTTGTGGTTAGATTTATCTTAATTACTTTCTTGTAGTTGCGGATGCTTGCAAGGGGTATAATCACAAGTATGTATTAGTCCTAGGAAGGGCGGTGCATTAGCATAGGTTCACCCACACAACACTTATCAAAACAATGAAGATTAATCAGTCTGTAGGAAGCGAAAGCACTAGACTAAATTCCCGTGTGTCCTCAAGAACGTTTGGTCATTATAAGTAAACAAACCGGCTTGTCCTTTGTGCTAAAAAGGATTGGGCCGCTCGCTGCAATTATTTCTCTCGCATTTTACTTACTCGTACTTTATTCATCTGCTATATCAAAACCCCCTGAATACTTGTCTGTGAGCATTTACAGTGAATCCTTCATCGAAACTGCTTGTCAACACCTTCTGCTCCTCGTTGGGTTCGACACTCTTATTTATCGAAAGTACTACGATACACCCCCTATACTTGTGGGTCATCAGGGGCTTCCTCCATGCTGATGGGCAACAGCTCGCATGCTATTGTTCATGTTGTTGGTCCGGTCGATCTAAAGTTCACTTTGTGGAAGATCGTGCGCCTGAAGAACCTGCATCATGTCCCTTGTATCAATAAAAATCTTATTAGCGGATCCCTCCTATGTTGAGATGGCTACAATATTATCATCGAGTCCAATAAATTAGTTGTGTCTAAATTTAGGGTCTTTGTTGTTAATACATATGAGTACGGAGGCTTGTTATGCTTATCACCGTTAGATATTGTAATAAAGTTGTTAATCATATTTGCACCGATACTGAGACAAATATTTGGCATTCACAGCTTGGCCATGTTAATTTTGGTTGTATCATACGGCTAGCTAAACTGAATTCAATCCTGAGTTTCACTACTGTCAAGGGTTCTAATTGTCAAGTGTGTGCTCAAGCTAAGCAACGTCGCAAGTCTCATACAACTACGGAGGTAAGAAATTGGGTACCTCTAGAACTTATACATTCAAATATTTGTGAGATGAATGATGTATTGGCAAAAGGTGGAAAGGAATATTTCATGATATTTATTAATGAGTATAATAGATATTCATATGTGTATCGCATGAAATCAAAATATGGGGCATTGAATTTCTTCAAATTCTATAAAGCCGAAACAGAAAACCAACTTGATCAGAAGATCAAAGGGCTTAGGTCTGATCGTGGTGGAGATTAATTATCCAATGAGTTCGATTTATTTTTTGCGGGACATGGTATAATCTAGGAGAGGACACCTCGCTAGTCATCTCAGTAAAATGGGGTGGCTGAAAGAAAGAACCGTAATCTAGCTGATTTTGTTAACACCATGTTAGGCACATCGTGTCTCTCCAAGGCATGGTGAGGAAGCCAATATTTACCGTGTCATGGCCTAAACCGAGTTCCCACAAAGAACAAAGAAATAACTCCATTTGAAGAATGGGGGAAGAAATGGTAAAAACTCTCTTACCTAGATACTTGGGGCTGTTTCGCAAAATCAATATGCCAATCCCCAAGAAGCGTAAGGTTGCACCAAAAATCATGGACTGTGTTTTTCTGGTCTATGCTTTTCATTACTGTGTTTATCCGACATGCATGTTGGTACAATCATGGAGTTGAATGATATGCGACTTTATTTGAGGATATCTTTCCCATGAAGGCCTAGCTCATTGAATGAGGGATGCCAAGTATATCTAGTCAGGAATTAACTACAATTTCAAAACCTACCATTCTGATAGAACACCTTGAAAATCCTAAGGAGGATCACAATGAAGCTCTTAAACGGAGCAAGAGTCAGAGGAACTTAAAGTCCTATGGTGAGGATTTTATTGTGTGCATCATGGATGATACTTTTAATTGTATTTCAGAGGCATATGCATCTCTGGATGTTGATTATTGGAAATTCGTTCGCGGTGAGATAGACTCCATTTTGGCTAATGGAACTTGGGAGATGACTGACCATACTTATGTGTGCCAACCTGTAGGATGTATGTGGGTGTTTAAGAAAAAACTTAGGCCTGATGGTAATATTGAAAAATACAGGCACAACTTGTGGTTGATAGCTGCACAATCCAACATCTATACTCCATGTTTAAATCTCACAGTTTTCAAGAAACTGATAAAATATTATGGTGACCCGACATACCATTGCAGTTGACATTACAGATGCGAAGTATAATCCGCAAATATCACATCTCTCAGAATTGTACAACAACAACATAGCTGGTCCTTTATTCAAGCAATTAATATTACAAGCTATATATGTACATCATAGTTGAGCTCCTCCTAGGTCCAGAGAGGATAACTCAGTAACTCTAATTCGAATCTAACTAAATTACGAACAAGTAGTAACAGTAAACTAATTACCATGACTCCTCGAGCAGCGTTATTGTGTAAAGTTCAGTGCTGCCCGACTAACTACTAGCTGTTTCTACTACACTTCTGCTTCCTCGCTGGCCCCCTCTTTGTCGTATGCTATCATGTACTCCACCCACTCGACTCCTCGAGTCAAATCTAGTTCTTCATAACCGAATTCTTTGGTGTCTTCAGTTCCTTCAGGGGTCTCCTCCAGGTTGTTCAGGCGGTCTAAGTATGGGATTCAAAGAAGGATGAGTACGAGCATACTCAACAAGTTCATGATAGAAATGTGCGTTTAGTGCACTCACTACAGCCATAGACCAGAAAATCATAGGCAATGCAATTTTTGATAGACATTTCTTCAAAATGTTGCTTTTATTCTAAAAATCTATGTTCGTCGGCCTTCAGGGTGTCTAGAACTTCACGGAGTTTCCTTCCTACCGCGTTCACGGTTTTCCCGAAATAGGGAGTGACAATCCATAATTCATTACACTCTACACGACTGCAGAGGTGTGTTACCTTTTCGATAAGAGAACTTATCCTTGTTGCCAACCGGGCGTAATTTCCCATCCATGCTTCTTTGGTGTGAGACCTAGTATGAGGTCCAAGTCAATCATTGTCCTTCTCTGTGACCCTGCATACCCACCCTTATTGTAGTTCCAATCTTGAATCCTCGTCGGTTCATCCGACCTTGATTATATACCACTGCCGGTCCACATACCCCCTTAGGTATGTTCTGACTTCGGTACCTTCACCGGTCTTCTGCAACCCATCATAGACCACAGTGTCGGGGGGGGGGCTTAAGGGTTCCCCGCCACTCTGGTTGCTCCCAACGGAACACAACTGAATTCTCCGTCCCATTCCAGACCTTGTGGTTAACACGACTGTTATGACGCAAGAATCACTAGACGACATTGGTTGTTAATCCTAGATGGATATAACCCAGCTGCAATGGACCCTCCACCAAACTCATACCATGGTTCCATTGCCCACCACATAGTCATATTCATAATTGGAAGCTTTGTAATGCAGGAGTGATACAAATAGCACTTTGCAAGTAATTTGATAAACATAATCAAATGACATGAGAAAGCGATGAACTTGCCAGGTAGTTGGATTGTTTGGACTGACCCTAGTCCTCAGTTTCTGAAACTTAGCATCATTAAGATTCAAATGATGCATGCTTTGAGTTTAAAATTATTAAGGTTGAGGACTTAATCATAATTTCTAAAAGAAATTCATTTAAGGATTTTCTCGTATTATTTTAAGTAATTAAGAAAATATTTTAAATATTTTCATTTAGTAAATCTTAGAGAAATGAAATTTAAACTTTTGATTTCTTTGAAATAATTTATTATATTTTTCTTTATTTTATTACTGAAATAAATACCCTTATTTAATATTTGGAAATAACTACTTCCTTTAAAAGTTTAATTGATTTAAAATTTATTAAATTATGAGATATAAAATTAAAGTGTCACATAAATTATAAATGTTTTTTCCTGATTTTTATTATTATTAGGGCTTTTGTTTGGGATTTTCTAAATTTGTTAAATAAAAAGATTTGTGAAAGGACTAAATTGCCCCTAGGCCCACTAGTTAGGTCAACCCACCGGGTTAGATCGGACCAGCTCCTCGAGTCGGCCCACCGGACCCATTCGCTCCCCCCTCGCGTGCAACCCTAAACCTAATCTCTCCTCTCTCGTGATCCCAAAATCATAGTCGCCGTCGCCCACCTCCTTTGGCCAGCTCCGGTCGCCGTAGACCTCACCCCTGGCCACTTTTGTCGTGCCTCTCGATGCTCGTCATCTTGGTCCGTTTCGATTTGATGGGCGCGTCCTCCTCTGCTGGTGCGCAACCCCTACTTCTCCTAGGGTTTTGGCGATTGCGCGTGTCTCCGTCGAGATAGTGTTCCTGGACGTGCTAGTGGTGATGTTGCCTGGCGTGGACATCAGCTAGGTCGCCGCTCGCCGCAGGTGGCGTTGTTGGGACCTGCATGTGCCACCATGGGTGTCGCCCATGGTTGCTGCTCCAGGTTCTCCTTTTGGTTCTTTTAACAACTTGGATATTTCTTAAGTGTTCTTGGTATGTCTTGCAAAAGGATTCAAATGTTTCGAGAAGCTCAAGTTGATTATCTCGTTGAAGGAAGAAATTGAAATAGACAAATTAAAAGGGCAAAAATCAAGAGATGGGTTTGGGAAGGCCATGTGAAACCCGTTGGGGTCTCACTCCAAAACTATGACACATATACTTTTTTGTACCCTTCAATCCAGAAAGTTTTCAGAAGGATTGGAAAAATTATCATAGGGTGAATGATATTGAAGCTCAAATTTTGCTAACAATATTTTAGACATTTGAGTATGTTTCTAACGTTGCACTGGTTGGATGAAATATTTGGACACATCGATCTCTTAGCTCAGTCTTTGTAAAGGAGGGATCAAGACATTGTGAATGCTAGTGATATGGGCAGTTTCACTAAGCAAGTATTATTGAATTCCCTAGAAGATAATGGATGGAAATATTTTCTTGAAAAGGTGAAGGCTTTTTGTTTCAAGTATAAGGTCAAAATCCCCGACATGGATACTCTCTATAAGCCACTTCATAGATCTAAATGGGTTTTCAAGAATGTTAATAATCTTCACCTCTTATGGGTTGATATATTTTGGGTCTTATTGATAGGCAATATCAAGAGCCCGAAAATAGGATCAATGAGGTAAACACTGATTTAATTGTTTGGATGTCATCATTGAATCCCGTTGATTCATTTGCTGCTTATGATCGATCAAGAGAAGTTGGTCAAGCTTGCTCACTTCTATTCTAAGGATTTCTGAAAGTTATAGTTATCGAAGCTTTAGAAAGGTGAAAATTATTTCCGGCCTTTCTATTATGCTTGTTGTGACGAGAAAGAATCTCTCCCATGGCATGGTGTACAAGCTTCAAGTTGGTGTTAATTCTTCGTGTGGCGACTACTACTGTCAAGAGGGTCTTTTCGTCAATGGATTATGTAAATAATAAGTTGAGAAGCAAAATGGGGGCGGGGGGGGGGGGGGGAATTCTTGAATGATCGCTCGGTTACGTTCCTTGAGTGTCAATTCTTCTTGGCGATAAAGGATGATGACATAATCTGTCAAGTTAAATAATATATTTTCTATTTTTGCAGTGTAATTTAACTATTTGAGATGTTTTTGCTACTATGAACAATCTATAGTTTCATTTTTGTTATTGTGAAACTTTTATATCTTATATTGTCGTGCAATTATTATTTTTTTACTTCACATAATTATTACATAAATCCTGGCTCCACGGCCGTGTGCATATTAGATCTGCATATTCTGATCTCTTTTACTTGTATCGGGATGATCTGGTGCTGAGTTTAGTGAAAGCATCACTTCATATATAAAAAAGTCAATCTTACCCACCCTGAGATTACCCAATGGTCCATATATAAATGGGATCGATACTGGTCTAATTTTTTCTTTTGCAATGTTCGCTGTTGGTCCACCTTGACACAAAATCCCGTGTTCGCTATCTATATTTGGGTATCCATGTACACCATGAAAACTAGCAAATTCTGAATGGAATCCCGTGGAGAGTCGTTTTGGTGCGAAACTTGGTGGTTGGCGCAGCAAACTACTTTCATATGGTGATCGTCTAGTACTCATAAACTCAGTTTTGACGAGCCTCCCAATATTTATGTTGTCCTTTCTTGAAATTCCAGTAGGGGTGAGGAAACGTTTGGATTTCTACCGATCAAGTTTCTTCTGGCAAACGGATGAAACAAAGAAAAAATATAGACTTACAAAATTGAGTATGGTATGTAGACCTAAGGAACAAGGGGGTCTAGGCATTGAAGTGCTTGAACTAAAAAACAAATGCTTATTAAGTAAATGGTTATTTAAATTACTCACTGAGGAGGGAATGTGGCAACAAATTTTAAATAAATATTTGAAGAACCAAACGTTAGCACAGGTGGAAGAAAAACCTACTGATTCCCCATTTTGGAAGGGCCTCATGAGAGTGAAAACTGATTTTTTCGCCAGGGGTTATTTTAAAGTGGGAGACGGATCTTCGGTCCGATTTTAGGAGGACGTCGGTTAGGAGACACTTCTTTAGCACTCAGATATCCGAGTTTGTATAACATTTTACAGCGAAAGAATGTGTTAGTGTCTACTGTGTTAGCTCAAGCACCTCTTAATATTACCTTCAGGCGGACTTTAAATGAACATAAATGGAACCTTTGGATCACTCTTTGTCAACAACTCATGGGAGTACAGTTGACGAATAGCCCTGATAATTTTGTCTGGAGGCTTAATGATTCGGGCATCTTTACAGTCAAATCTATGTATCTTGACCTAATGAATGGACATAGTATAGGCTTACGGAAAAATTTGTGGAAGTTGAAAATTCCACTAAAAATAAAAATATTCATGTGGTTTCTTAATAATAAAGTGTTGCTTACTAAACATAATCTGGCCAAAAGAAATTGGAATGGGTGTCAAAAGTGTTGTTTTTGTAATGAACTAGAAACTATACATCATTTATTTTTAGCATGTCCATTTGCCAAAATTGTTTGGCGTATGGTATACTTAACTTTCAATTTACCCCCACCTGCCAATATTACAAATATGTTTGGAAACTGGCTTAATGGGGTAAAGAAATTAGATAAGGCCAGAATTAGGATCGGCATATCTGCTATATGTTTGTCTATTTGGACGAGTCGGAATGACATAATTTTTGATAAATAAAAGGGAACTAATTTTTTGCAGGTTATCCGAGTGCGACGTACTGGATTCAACAATGGGCTTTACTTCTCCCGGAGGATCAGCGGGAGACTATGGTTACTGGATGCAACCGTCTGCTAACGGTTACTCGGGACTTCTTTTTCCTGGCTACTGGGTGACGACACACTAGTAGGCTACAAAATGGATAATAATATGTTGTTCTCCATTTTTCGTTGGTTGGTGCATGTATCGACCCTCTCTGATCCGTGATGTAAGAATTTGAATTGATGTACTTTGGAGATACTTTAATAAAGAAAGCTGTGTTCATCATATTGATGGAGAGGCTGGGCTTTGCCCCATTTCAAAAAAAGGAAAAATACATGTATTGACTTGTCCTAGGCATTTGTTATGGAACTCTAAACTTCTTCTCTATTAATGAAAATGACAAATCTTTTGCCTCGTTTCAAAAAAAACAAATATTGTTTGACAAATCACATGAAAAATAAAGTACTTATAGGAAGAGATTTGAGTGCATGAACTTTGCTCAAGAATACTAGAATGCAAATGAATAATTGGAAAAAAATCCCGATGTTTTTTATCATATGAATCAAGTAACCAAACTCAAAATGAAGTCCTACAAATATGAATCCTTTTAAATTCCTATGTACAACTTCAAAAATAAGTACAGCCTAAATGTATCTCCATAACGTGAAGACACAGTTTGAGAACAGTATGTCATACAGCCTAGCTACCGCGTGTGGTCGTGCAAGAAAAATATCCTAGTAGCTTGGGTATATATTTGTACAGTACCACTTTCCTGGGGGGAGAACGGACAAGTAGCTAGACTGAAGTGTGCTGCCCCGGGTTTCAAGAAGTTGGTCGTTCAAGGACTGAAGCCACTAGATCCATCTACTGCCGGTACTGGTGAGTTTGCTGTGTTTTGTGTGCCTAATTCTCTCGCTCATTTCTGCTTTGTTCATTCAGTTATATATTGTACAAACTATCCTAGCGGAATTTATCTCTCCTTGATTCTCTCTGTTTTTCTTCCGGGCGCATGAAGATAATCAGAGATGGCGCCCCTGCTGGTGGATTCAGTCGCTCGTCGCCTTGCTGTCTTCGCGTGCATTGCGCAGATCTTTCTCACTTGGATCTTGCTGGTGCCATGCGTGCAACTGGTGAGTCATACCTCAAACTTTTCCTGTTTCTCGTTTCTTCTTGGAGAATTTTCCTTTCCTTTATATTCTGAACATGAATATGTGATAGCTGCAGGGGCAGGATTTACTAAGATGTCTCGTTTAACTGATCGTTTCGTTTGCATCAGGATCACTGTGCCACAGCTGAGGAGGTGGCTACCCTGCACGCCTACCCGATCTACCTGTTGCTCTCCATCGTTGCCACCGAGCTCATGGTGAAGCTTGGCATGGTGTGGCAGCGCCTCCGCCAGGCGTTCTTCTTCCTCGTTCTCGTACTGTACGTCGCGATCGCCTACTATTTTGGCTGCTATCACTCCCTCCTCTTCATCAAGACCATGGGCGGCTTCAGCTGCTTCGGCGTCCTGGGCAAGACCGCCATCGTCGTTGGCTCCATGGCCATGTTGGCGCCGATGTGCGAGAACATCCTGGTGTGCTTCCTCACTGTCTTCCTCGGGTACTAGTAGTCTAGTACGGAGTACAGATTTTCATGGAGGTGCCCAAGAACAATAATAAGTAATCATTGTTGTGTTGCTGCTACTCGGGACTCTGATTTCTGATAAGAGGAGTAGCTAGGTACTGTGGTGTGGTCAGTTGTATCTGTGTGTTCACCTTCGTCTTTTTTTCTGAACTCGGTTACCTTTCCTCTTGTTCACTGCCTTCCTCGGCAACTCGGTAGTCCAGTACACATTTTCATGGAGGTGCCGAAGAACAATAATAAGTAATCATTGTTGTGTTGATCATTGTTGTGTTGCTGCTACTGGGGACTCTGATTTCGATAAGAGGAGTAGCTAGGTACTGTGGACTGTGGTGTGGTCAGTGTATCTGTGTGTTACACCTTCGTCTTTGTTTTCTGAACTTGTGGTAACCTTTACTCTTGTTGTTCATCTTCGTGCGTCGATCGCGTGGCCACCTAGTGCACTCATCTTAATGTTAGACAAACTAAGCATGATGTGTGCTGGCTTTGTTTCAGGAAAACATATGATGGCAACTGCAATGTTTTCTTTAGTGATTGCGACTTTGCGAGCTGTTAGCTAGTCATTTGCTGTCACTTTTTTCTTCCTAGATCACAACTTGCTGAGTTGATTTCATGAACACAACATCACAATTCACAAATAACACGGCGCCCTTCTTGCCTCAAGAAAAACGACAAGTATTTTTTTTGCGGTATTTCTGCTCTCTTTCACTGAGTAGTGTAGTACTACCCAACTAGGATCTTTAGATTGTACAGAAAAGAGAGAAATTCAATTCGACTCCCTGGTGCATATGCCCCTCCACGTAAAAACATATTTTAAATTGTCAAAAAATTCTAACAAATTTTTTTGCATGTACATCTTGACATTCTGTGTGCGTTCCTACAATTTTATAAAAGCCTGATATTTTGCATGATCTATGTAAAAAAGACAAAACATCTATCACAAAAAGCTTTATGTGTAGCACTTAATATGTGAAGATATACACATGAATTTTTCGTTTGGAATTGCAGAATAAAAACATCCTTGCTCCCTTCCGATTCTAGGCAGGTGCTGTAGGCCAGGAGCCCAAGATAGACTGAAGCTATCACAAGCTAATAAATACGTGTCGCTGACTCGCTGTCTGCATATTTGCCTCATCGCATGTTGCCTGCCAGCTGCACCATGCTTTTACGTCGTATAGCACCATTTCAGCATTTTTGATGGTCAGGTGAAACGGACTTGTGACCGATCCGAGAAAATTTCAGAAGAGGAGCACATTGCACTAGAACGTGCACTACTACTTTCGATCCATAAGCCTTTTTATTGTGGCATTTCTGATTTGTTTTACTGAATTACTCCACGAACCTACCAGATGCCTTTAAAGTTGTTGGCTAAGTAATGGCTGTAGCATTGAGCCATCACATGGATCCGCGTGTTTGAAAATGTTCCTTTATTGTCTGTGTAGGGGCCTAGTGGGTAAACATTCCATGGACCGACCCGGGTAGCTGAACTATGCTAAATATATATACACTCTTCAATGCACACAACATAATACGGAATGAATTAATCCGTTGATGTTTTCCCTCTCTTATTTATTTCTATTAATTACATGTTGCTTAGACTAGTCACAATGCATTGTATCATGTAGAAGTATCATGCGTATGATACTACTACATGTTACTATCTCCACAATGCATGGTATCATATACTAGTATCATAGTCTCTATATATTAATTGTTTTGTAGAATCTCAATGCAAATATATGTACAAGATTTACTTGACATTAATTTTTCTAGTAGTATGTGCTATGATACAGTATCTACCTATGATACTAGTACCCTCTCTCTTATCCTTAATTGCACTGCCACATCAGCATTTTGCATGCATGAAATGCATGATAGCTATGATACTCCCATTGTGGGTAGTCTTAGCTGATATCTTTACATTATAGAACTGTAATATGCTGGAAAGCTCAACATCCTTTCCTTTTGTCTTTCCATATATATGGTTTGTGAGAACTTTGTTTCGATTCTGACAGTTTTTTGTTTTGTTTTTGGAAATCGACCTAAAGGTCCATTATTGATGTTTTTCATTTAATTGACAAACACAATATGTGCTATATGCCACAGAAAGTATACCACTGGATTAGTGGTTTAAATAGTATTTTCGGTCATATAGTTCATATTTTGTTAGTCAAATTTGTGATCAAAGTTAGTCTCAAAACAAACGGGGGCCTTATTTATTAGAAAGGGGGTGATAACACAGAGAGCAAGTAGAACTATGAAATAGTTGAATCCCTTTTTGATTGTCAGGCATGCGCGTAAGTCTAGGTTGCCAGTTTGCCCAACGAAATATGATTTATAAGTCATTAAGTATGCCATTGAAAACTTCTTCTGAATACGAATCTATTGTTATATTTGTTAGGTTGATCTCCACCACGTACGACCAACGGCTCGACGTGCCCTTTGACCGCGCCCTGATCGGGGGCGCCCAACCGTTCACTGGTTGATGGACCCCTGTCGCCTGTGCTATATATAGAGTGGTGGGGGCGGTGGCACAGATTACGAGGTTGACTGGAGTGCCACTCGCCCCACCGACGGACCCACCGATTAGGGTTCGCACAGTGCCGACGGGAAGCACCACCACCACCTCGCCCACGCACCGCTGTCCTCGCCATGTCCAGGTCGGCGAGCTCCACCTCCAATGGAGAAGGTAAACCCACAGTACATCTCTCTCCAGACTAAGATCTACCCTAGACGATATGGCATATATATCATTGGTATCAGAGCAATTGTTAGTATGTATAGATATCTTTTTTTCGGGTAGAAAAATAAGAACAACAAACCCTAGATCGTCCCTGTATGCAAAAGAAAGAAAAGTAACCGGCCGACGCCTTTTGGCTCGCCGGCAAAGTATGTGCCGCCGCAAGGCCGCGCCGCCCCACTCGATCCCGATGCGCATCGGCATGCCGAGGCATCGGGAAGAAGGGCTACTCCACTTGCGCAAGCGAGAAGGAGCAAAGTGAAAGAAATCTCACCGGCTTACCGTGCGGCTGCTGCTGCTCGTCGCCGGCAAAGAAAAGGCGCCACCACTGCGCCGCTTGACGGCAACGCACCCACCCTCGGGTGCACGCACTGCCGCCAAGAGGTACAGGGGGCGCCGCCGATGGCTGTCTCCGCCGCTCGCGTGGAAGCCGGGCTGCTGCCTGCTAGGGAAGCGGGGCGTGGCCGCGTGCTGCTGCTGCCGTGGCCGCCAGAGAGCGCCAGGCGGGGAGAGCCAGTGGAAAAGAGAAAGGGAGGGGCTCGTCCCGGCCACCTGCTGTTGTGGGGCGCCGTTGCGAGCTGCCGTTGCCGGCAGAGAGGCGCGGGATAGCCCGACCGTCGCCGGGAAGGCACCAGGGCCACGAGCGCGGGCGGGAGGAGCACCCTCCGCCCCGCCAAAGAGTGGACAGAGAGAGGCTACGGGGAAAAATGGCCCTAGGGTTAGGGTTTGAGCCGTTGGCCACGTTTTTATACCGGCTGAAACGGAAGGATGACCATCAGATGGATCCGATGGCCAAAAAGCGTTGCCGCGTGGGCACCGTGGCCGGGCCGCGTCGGCGCCGTGTGCGGGCCGCGTGGGCTCCGCTAGCCAGGCCGCAAGCGGGCCAGGTGCTGGTGGGCTACTCGGGCAGGCCAGTGGCAGGCCGTGTACCAGGCCACACGGGCCAAAAGCTTAACGCGCCCGAGCGGCGGGCAAAGAAAGATGCCCGCGTGGGCCACAGGCCGCGACAGTTTTACAATTTTTGTGTACAGAGGCATATTTTGACATTTTAGGTCAGTTTTGGGCCTATTTTTTGCATGGTTTTTTTCCTAACAAATTGAACCAACGAGATATTTGTTTTAGGAAATGAAAAGTAACAGTAATGTCTCTAAAAAGTTCAAAAGTTAATAGTTTAAAGTTAAAGTTTCCGCAGCAATAGTAAAAGAAGCATTTTTGTCAAGTTTTTTCCTGAGCAAATTGAACCAACGAGATAATTGTTTTAGGAAATTAAAAAGTACCAGAGATGCTTCTGAAAGTTTTAAAGTTTAATAATTCAAAATTTCCGCTGTAAATAGTTAAAGATGCATTTTGAATTTGAAAAATGCAAAAGTGATGATTAAAATTTTAGAAGTTGATCAAAAGTGATTGTTGAAACAATTATGATCCTGTCATTTTATGACCAACGTTATTAATGGCATGATCATGTTTTTGTTACAATAATATGTGCAAAAGTGACAATTAAATTTTCAAAGAGATGATTAAAGTAATTATTGTGACAATTATGGTAATGTTATTTTTGGACCAACATTATTAATGACATGATCATGATTTGTTGCAATAAGAAGTGTATTTATCTCTATTTCTGCCCAACGATGATATAGATTTAATTGCACAAACAGTTGTATGTTCTAGTTTTGACCAACATTGGATTATTGCATGCAATTGTTGTTATGATCTCATTTCATTGTGGTTTAAAGGAGGGTACTACTTGATGAGCTGCATCAAGGATGTTCTAACCCTCAGAGTTGACAACTACACTGAATGTAGAAAGAAGGTCGATTTGTGCTGAGGTGGACTGGGTTCCCACGGCCGGTCAGACCAAAAGATCCAGTCAGAAATGACAAGAAAGATGATGCTGCATGGCAGAATAAAAAGTGGCTAAGTGCCATTTATAAAGAATACAATTGAGAACACTATTGTGGGCTCAATTGCAGAGTGTGCTTCCGTAGGGGAATATCTTGAAAGAATAAATAGCCAGTTCACTGGTTCTTCAAAGGTATGTGCGACCCAGCTGCTCTGTTGTAGCAACTGGTGACAGAAAAGTACACATAGACAGTAAGGACATGGCAAGTGTGCCATATGGTGTAATAATGCTTATGTGTGTGTTGTCTGTGTGTAATGTGAGTGAAAAAGTGTTTTCCGCGTCGGACAAAGAACAAAAGAAAAGAAAAGAAAAGAACTGATGAATCATCGAAATTATGGCACTGTCGCTTAGGCCATATTTCGAGGGAGAGAATAGAAAGACTTGTTAAAAATGATATTCTTCCTCCATTAGAATTCTCAGACATAGAATAATGCATTGATTGCATTAAAGGAAAATTTGTAAAGCAAATTAAAAAGGGTGCAAATCGAAGCACCGCAACACTAGAAATAATTCACACCGATATATGTGGACCATTTCCTGTGAAAAGTGTGGATGGCTATGATTCGTTCATAACATTCAGGGATGATTACTCCCGATATGGTTATATTTATCCAATCAAAGAAAGAACAGAAGCGTTGGATAAATTTAAAATATTCAAAGCTGAAGTTGAAAATCAACGTGATAAAAGAATAAAGATAGTCAGATCTGATCGTGGAGGGGAGTACTACGGTCGACATACTCCATATGGCCAAGTCCTGGACCTTTTGCAAGGTTCTTACAGGAGACTGGAATAGTCGCCCCGTATTCTATGTCGCGCAAACCTCAGCAGAATGGGGTAGCTGAAAGGCGTAACCGTACCCTTATGGATATGGTGCGCAGTATGATGAGCTATTCCACCCTACCATTGGGATTGTGGATTGAGGCGTTGATACGTCCCAAACGTATCTACAATTTCTTATGTTCCATGCTACTTTTATGATGATACTCACATGTTTTATACACACTTTATATCATTATTATGCATTTTCCGGCACTAACCTATTGACGAGATGCCGAAAAGCCAGTTGCTGTTTTCTGCTGTTTTTGGTTTCAGAAATCCTACTAAGGAAATATTCTTGGAATTGGACGAAATCAACGCCTAGGGGCCTATTTTTCCACGAAGCTTCCAGAAGTCCGAGGGAGAGACGAAGTGGGGCCACGAGGCGCCGCCACAACAGGGCGGCGCGGCCCAGGTGCTGGCCGCGCGGCCCTGGCGTGTGGGGCCCTCGTGTGGCCCCCTGACCTGCCCTTCCGCCTACTTAAAGCCTCCGTCGCGAAACCCCCAGTACCGAGAGCCACGATACGGAAAACCTTCCACAGACGCAGCCGCCGCCAATCCCATCTCGGGGGATTCAGGAGATCGCCTCCGGCACCCTGCCGGAGAGGGGAATGATCTCCCTGGAGGACTCTTCATCGCCATGATCGCCTCCGGATTGATGTGTGAGTAGTTCACCCCTGGACCATGGGTCCATAGCAGTAGCTAGATGGTCGTCTTCTCCTAATTGTGCTATCATGCTCGATCTTGTGAGCTGCCTATCATGATCAAGATCGTTTCTTTGTAATCCTACATGTTGTGTTTGTTGGGATCCGATGGATATTGAATACTATGTCAAGTTGATTATCAATCTATCATATATGTTGTTTATGTTCTTGCATGCTCTCCGTTGCTAGTAGAGGCTCTGGCCAAGTTGATACTTGTGACTCCAAGAGGGAGTATTTATGCTCGATAGTGGGTTCATGCCTCAATTAAATCTTGGACAGTGACAGAAAGTTCTAAGGTTGTGGATGTGCTGTTGCCACTAGGGATAAAACATCGATGCTTTGTCTAAGGATATTTGTGTTGATTACATTACGCACCATACTTAATGCAATTGTATGTTGCTTGCAACTTAATACCGGAAGGGGTTCGGATGATAACCTGAAAGTGGACTTTTTAGGCATAGATGCATGCTGGATGGCGGTCTATGTACTTTATCGTAATGCCCTGATTAAATCTTATAGTACTCATCATGATATATGTATGTGCATTGTTATGCCTTCTTTATTTGTCAATTGCCCAACTGTAATTCGTTCACCCAACATGCTATTTATCTTATGGGAGAGACACCGCTAGTGAACTGTGGACCCCGGTCTATTCTTTACATCTGAAATACAATCTACTGCAATACTTGTTCTTTACTGTTCTTCGCAAACAATCATCTTCCACACAATACGGTTAATCCTTTGTTCACAGCAAGCCGGTGAGATTGACAACCTCACTCGTTACGTTGGGGCAAAGTACTTTGGTTGTGTTGTGCAGGTTCCACGTTGGCGCCGGAATCCCCGGTGTTGCGCCGCACTACACTTCACCGCCATCAACCTTCAACGTGCTTCTTGGCTCCTCCTGGTTCGATAAACCTTGGTTTCTTTCCGAGGGAAAACTTGCTATCGTCCGCATCACACCTTCCTCTTGGGGTTCCCAACGGACGTGTGTTAACTGCACGCATCAAGCTCTTTTTCTGGCGCCGTTGCCGGGGAGATCAAGACACGCTGCAAGGGGAGTCTCCACTTCCAATCTCTTTACTTTGTTTTTATCTTGCTTTATTTTATTTACTACTTTGTTTGCTGCACTAAAACAAAACACAAAAAAAAATTAGTTGCTAGCTTTACTTTATTTACTGTCTTGCTCTCTATACCAAAAACACAAAAAAATTAGTTACTTGCATTTACTTTATCTAGTTTGCTTTATTTACTATTGCTAAAATGAATACTTCTGAAAACACTAAGTTGTGTGACTTCACAAACACTAATAATAATGATTTCTTATGCACACCTATTGCTCCACCTGCTACTACAGCAGAATTCTTTGAAATTAAACCTGCTTTACTGAATCTTGTTATGAGAGAGCAATTTTCTGGTGTTAGTACTGATGATGCTGCTGCCCATCTTAATAATTTTGTTGAACTATGTGAAATGCAAAAGTATAAGGATGTAGATGGTGATATTATAAAATTCACTACAAGAAAAGTTGCCATGGCCGACGAAGTTGAAGTCGCGCCGTGGTTGCTGGTGTACCATGGCCGACGATTTTGGGTCCCTCCGTGGTGCATGTCAAAATTTTTTTTTTCTCGTTTTTGAGGCCACCTAGCCCGACGAAAGCGGCCAAAACGTCGCGTATGGTGGCCCGGGACGTGGTGCATCTCGAAATCTCGGGTTCGCCGGCCGATTCAACGCAAATCCGCACCGCCGAGGGATGTAGGGCCCAGATGGCAGCCTCTCTGGCATTGTTTTTTCTCGATCGCGCCATCTCGTTCAACGTTCTCCGATCGAGCCATTTACGATGCAGGATCATGGGTCCCGCATGTCATCCTCTATGAACCAAAATTCTTTCTATTCTTGGATTTTTTTGACCCCCGATTTCTGGCTACTTCCTTTTTCTTTTGATCCCTTGCCGCCTTGGAAACGTTGAGACCGCTGCTCGCTAAATGGGACCCGCATGTCATCCTCTATGTGCAATCAACTTTCTTTTCTTGGAGTTTTTTTTGGCACCTCATATTTGGTCACTTGCCTTTTTTTTCGATCCTCGCCGCCTCTCAAACGGTGATACCGC